>NC_047141.1:32644660-32940343 GCF_009829125.3 Periophthalmus magnuspinnatus | reverse complement strand
TGAAAATAATAAGGCAAACTCCACTTTAAAAACCCAAGTTCCACATCAGTCTCCGCTGCTAATTTGAGTTTGGACCAACAACCTCCGTGTTAATGGGCAACAAACTGAACTTCCGTCGCCTTTGGGAGCAACTGCAAAAACCCTGAGCTAACAATTATATTAAATTGTTACAGAACTCCAATTAAAACTGCTAAATTCCACCTGAATCGGTTCCCTTAATCCGTCAAAGTGAATAATCGTCTCTCCTCCGCGGCGCACATGCATTTATCACCTGTTTCTCTATAATTACCACATAGTTAGATGAGACTGCGTTCTCCGGAGAGGTGGCAGAATAATTGGTGCGTTGCCGTGGAGAAGTATTTTGCTGTTCACCATAAGTTTAATATAACCGGCCGTGGGTGGACCGCCGATGACGCTCTCTACCTCCGCTCCCGAGCTTTAAGGGAACGCGCCGTCGCTCCAATAACAACGGCACAGTCTTAATATAGACGGACTGGACGTTATCGTGGCGTGCGGTTTAAAGACGACGCTGCGGAAATATAATCTAAAATCATAGACTGTAGATGTAAATGGACACGGCGCTAACGGCTCTGACGGCTCTGGCTCCAGTTCAATTTCTATTGGAAAACTGCTGCTGTCAGACTCGTCGTTTTGGTCTTGAATGTTTGTATTAATCTGCTCTACATGATCCTGGGGTTTATTAGGCCCGAGCCCCTACAGGGCGTAGGGCCTATTGCTTCCGCAACGATGAGTGCGAAGCACTCATCGTTGCAGACTGTCTTCACGAAGTTGCGCGCGAAGCGCGCAACTTCGTGGCAGCACCGCGACCTTGCACAGACTCCTGTGTGTTTCATATTTGTTGTTGCTAGCATGTCAGCGTCAACATCGAGTCAATGGGCGAAGCCCATTGACTCGATGTTGACGCTGACATGCGTCAACAGGAGTGAATAGCAGGAGTCGTCCCCCCCTGCACAGACTCCTGTATCCCAGCAACCCATGCCGTAGGCATGGGACATGCATATTTGTTCTTGCTAGCATGCCAGCGTCAACATTGAGTCAATGGGCGAAGCCCATTGACTCAATGTTGACGCTGACACAGCGCGAAGCGCTCATGTCCCCAAACACACTCCTGGCATCGAGCCCTATCCAAGCCCCCATGCCGCAGGCATGGGCCATACTTATAACTGCTAAAATGAATGGAAGTCAATGGGAGGTCAATGGCGGACCCCGACGTCATGGCGAATGACGAGCGCGTTAGCGCTCGTCATTCGCCATTGACCCCACGGTGACGTGGGGAAAGTCGAGAGCTTTCAAAAAACGTATAATATGTCATTGTAATGTTATCGGATATATTGTTTTTGCTAAAAATATTATTATTAGGCCCGAGCCCCTACAGGGCGTAGGGCCTATTGCTTCCGCAACGATGAGTGCGAAGCACTCATCGTTGCAGACTGTCTTCACGAAGTTGCGCGCGAAGCGCGCAACTTCGTGGCAGCACCGCGACCTTGCACAGACTCCTGTGTCCTAGCAACCCATGCCGTAGGCATGGGACATGCATATTTGTTGTTGCTAGCATGTCAGCGTCAACATCGAGTCAATGGGCGAAGCCCATTGACTCGATGTTGACGCTGACATGCGTCAACAGGAGTGAATAGCAGGAGTCGTACCCCCCTGCACAGACTCCTGTATCCCAGCAACCCATGCCGTAGGCATGGGACATGCATATTTGTTCTTGCTAGCATGTCAGCGTCAACATTGAGTCAATGGGCGAAGCCCATTGACTCAATGTTGACGCTGACGCAGCGCGAAGCGCTCATGTCCCCAAACACACTCCTGGGATCGAGCCCTATCCAAGCCCCCATGCCGCAGGCATGGGCCATACTTATAACTGCTAAAATGAATGGAAGTCAATGGGAGGTCAATGGTGGACCCCGACGTCATGGCGAATGACGAGCGCGTTAGCGCTCGTCATTCGCCATTGACCCCACGGTGACGTGGGGAAAGTCGAGAGCTTTCAAAAAATGTATATTATGTGTTTCTAATGTTATCGGATATATTGTTTTTGCTAAAAATATTATTATTATTTTTTTTATTTTTTTTTTTATTCTTCTGCTCTTTGAGCAGTAATTTGACCCCCTGAACATATTCAAAAACTCACCAAATTTTGCCCAAAATTCAGGTCTGGCGAAAAATTTATTTTTTTATGTGGTGCATCATTGGGCATAAAAAAATGGCGCGACAGCGCCCCCTGCAAAAGTCAAAATACATTGCGTCAATGGGAGACGTCGCGACGTCAAGTTTGGCGTAGAGCCACCAAATTTGGTACACGCATTCTTCAAGTGATGCCAAATAAAAAAGATTATTATGGCCACGCCCCCTGACGCACAGGAGGTCGGCCATCTTGGATTGAAAATTCCAAAATGCCGAGTCAGCGTTTTCGCTGACGTCGCATTTTCGTCAACTCCTCTGAAGGCGCTTCACCTGCAGGGCTGAAAATCACTGTACATCATCTAGACAAGTGGGGCATCAAAAGTTATCCAATTTATGATGATCCCTTTTACGGTTTCCGTGCGGCGAAGCCGCAAACTTCCATCGGAATTTTTGCAATTTTCAAAAGTCTAAATTTGCTCCAGTTTGCGCATGCAAAGTCCGATTTGGCTCAAATTTGAATCAGTTGTAAAACTTTCCTGCCTAATTCTCCTGATTGTGAAAAAAATAAATTTGGCGCGACAGCGCCCCCTATAGAATAACAAATAAATTTGTATGGAAGGCTGAAAATTTAGTTTTCCCAAATGTTACCAAATTTGACACAAAATTCCATTGGGTCATCCCAATCAATAAAGTCAATCAGACCTATGTCGTCTTTTGCACCGTGTTGCCATGGCGATGCGCCAAACTGCCAATGTTATCCTAATGGGAAATCTCCAAATTTTTCCCATTCATGGGAAAAATCTTAGTTTCATGGAATAATGTGAAATTTGGGACCATGACTCTTCATGTCATCCTGATCAAAAAAGTCAATCAGAACCATGTCATATTTTTTACTGGGTTGCCATGGCGATGCGCGAAAGCGCCCATGTTATCCTAATGGGAAAATTTCCAAATTTTCGTACATTTCAAAGTCTTATAACGACATATTACCGTCAACGACGTACACAAAATTTGGCACAGTGATTCATCAGGTCGTCCCCGTCAAAAAAGTCCGAGGGGCCAAGTTTGTATTTTGCACGGTGTTGCCATGGCGATGCCTGGAAAACCCATGTTTTTGCATTTTGTGCATCAGCACTTCAAATGTGTTTTTTGACTTGTTTGGTGACAAGTGCAGCCCAAAGTCCCAATAAAAAAGGGACAAGTGGCGCGTCAGCGCCACCCACAGGGAGTGCGGGGCCGGCCTAGTGCGAAGCACGGCCCGCGAGGGCCGTTCGATGCCGCTTGCGGCTTTAATTTTTATTATTATTTTTATTTCTTCCTCTTCTGCTCTTTGAGCACTAATTTGACCCCCTAAACATATTCAAAAACTCACCAAATTTTGCCCATCATTCAGGTCTGGCGAAAAATTTATTTTTTTATGTGGTGCATCATTGGGCATAAAAAAATGGCGCGACAGCGCCCCCTGCAAAAGTCAAATTTTTGACGTCAATGGGAGACGTCGACGTCAACTTTTTCATACAGCCACGAAATTCGGTACACGCATTCTTCAAGTGATGCCAAACAAAAAATATTATTATGGCCACGCCCTCTGACACACCGGAAGTCGGCCATCTTGGATTGAAAATTCCAAAATGCCGAGTCAGCGTTTTCGCTGACGTCGCATTTTCGTCAACTCCTCTGAAGGCGCTTCACCTGCAGGGCTGAAATTCACTGTACATCATCTAGACAAGTGGGGCATCAAAAGTTATCCAATTTATGATGATCCCTATCACGGTTTCCGTGCGGCGAAGCCGCAAAATTCCATCGGAATTTTTGCAATTTTCAAAAGTCAAAATTTGCTCCCGTTTGCGCATGCAAAGTCCGATTTGGCTCAAATTCAAATCAGTTGTAAAACTTTCGGGCTTAAAGCTACTCATTATGGTAGAAACTAAATTGGCGCGATAGCGCCCCCTACAGAACACCTAATAAATTTGTATGGAGGACCGAAAATTTAGTTTTCCCAAATGTTACCAAATTTGACATTAAATTCCATTGGGTCATCCCAATCAATAAAGTCAATCAGACCTATGTCGTCTTTTGCACCGTGTTGCCATGGCGATGCGCCAAACTGCCAATGTTATCCTAATGGGAAACCTCACAATTTTTCCCATTCATGGGAAAAATATTAGTTTCATGGAATAATGTGAAATTTGGCACCATGACTCTTCATGTCATCCTGATCAAAAAAGTCAATCAGACCCATGTCGTATTTTTCACTGTGTTGCCATGGCGATGCGCGAGAGCGCCCATGTTATCCTAATGGGAAAATGTCCAAATTGTCGTACATTTCAAAGTCTTATAACGACTTATTACCGTCAACGACGGACATACAATTTTGCACAGTGATTCTTCAGGTCGCCCCCGTCAAAAAAGTCCAACGGGCCAAGTTTGTATTTTGCACGGTGTTGCCATGGCGATGCCTGGAAAACCCATGTTTTTGCATTTTGTGCATCAGCACAAATTGACTTGTTTGGTGACAAGTGCAGCCCAAAGTCGCAATAAAAAAGGGACAAGTGGCGCGTTAGCGCCACCCACAGGGAGTGCGGGGCCGGCCTAGTGCGAAGCACGGCCCGCGAGGGCCGTTCGATGCCGCTTGCGGCTTTAATTTTATTTTATTTTCTGTTATTTTGTGTGTGTGTGTTTTTTTTTTTTTTTTTTTAAGTTATTTTGTGTTTTTGTTTTTTTGTTTTTTTTTATCATTTTTTTATCTGTATTTTGTTTAGATAGTTTTAGGTTGTTTTTTTCACTTTCTTTTCTTTTTTTATTTTGAGTTTTTTTGTTTGTTTGTTTTTTAGTTTATTGCTGCTGCTGTCAGACTCATTTTGGTCTTAAATGTTCGTATTAATCCGCTCTATATGATCCTAGGGTTGTTTTTTTTTAAGTTATTTTGTGTGTGTGTGTGTGTGTGTGTGGTTTTTTTTTGTTATTTAGAGTTTTTGTTTTTAGTTATTTTTATCTTTTTTTTTTTTTTTTTTTTTTAGATATTTTAGGTTGTTTTGGTTTTTTTTAGTTTATTTTCTTTCTTTTTTTGTTATTTTGAGTTTGTTTTTTGTTTTGTTTTTTAGTTTATTTTCAGTTGTTTTTTTGTTTTTTTCCCTGTCTCCTCTCTCTGTCTCTGCTGCTTCAGACTCATTCTGGTCTTAAATGTTCGTATTAACCCTCTACATGATCCTGAGGTTTTTATTTCACTATTGTGTCTGTAAATCCAGATATGAACATTAATAACAGACAAATCAGGTCCTTCTTTCCCCGAGGTCGCTCCTGTTAGCGTTAGCAACAGGTTTGATTGACAGCGTTGCTAAGCGCCCGCTCCCTGTTAAATTCAATTCAATTCATTTATTTTTGTAACGCCCAAAATCACAACAACAGTCTCTCGAGGGGCGTTCATGTTTTGGTTGATGGGGGAAACCGGAGAAACCCAGGACAGTGTGCAGATACTTTAAAAACATGGCTGCACCAGATTTAACAAAATACTAATTTCCATCTGTAGTCCTTGATGTCACAAACATTAAAAAAAACAAAAACCATTAGATGCAAACAGCTGATTTATTTTGACCTGAGGAGCTGATTATAGCCGATAAAAATCTGTTCAAACGACATTTAAATAAATATTCTTCATAAAAATATTCTTCGTACCAGTATTTTAATCCTGGAAACTACAAACATCTAAATAACTATTCTTCATAATTTAATAAAAGATTTGCCAAATACAGGGCCGGTCCAGCCTCTGAGAAAACTGAGCAGCTGCTTAGGGCCCCAAGGCCACCAGGGGGCCCCCAAGAACCCATACATTTGCATTGAAAATAATATAATATGTAAAGTGATGTTAGAAACAGAGCTGAGGCGTTTACAGGAGACTAAATTCCCCAGACACACACTCTGCTCAGGGCCCCGGACGCACACACTCCGCTCAGGGCCCCAGACACACACTCCGCTCAGGGCCCCCTTAAAGCTCACTCCGGCCCTGGTCAGGTCTGTCCCGCCCCCTCGCTCTGTCCCGCCCCCTCGCTCTGTCCCGCCCCCTCGCTCTGTCCCGCCCCCTCGCTCTGTCCCGCCCCCTCGCTCTGTCCTGCAGGTCTCACGTTTCGTTTTTTCGTTTAAGTTTCACAGACGTGTCCGTGTGTTTGTGCAGATACGACTGTGGAGCAGGTTTAGCCTCAGAGTTTGGGTTCAAGTCCAGGGAAATTCTGTTTTATATAAAAGTATTAAACTATAAATGTCCACGACTTTAAAAACATAAAGATAAAACTTGACCCACGGTTCAACTGAATAATCTCATTACACGATTCAATGACGCTCCTGCTATAAATAAAGACAAAACATATTTACTACAGGAAGAACGTTAAAGTGGGTCATAAAAAAAAACTCATTTAAACGTCCAGGATTAAACAAAATGCTCCGTTCCACCTTGTGATGTCATCAAGTGGAAGTTTTCACGTTAACATTGACCTTTTACCGTTAGTTTAGTAGATTTTGACAACTCCAGGACTGAAATTCTTCTATTCAAATGATTCTAGAAGTGAAGGTGTGTGGAGTTTAAAAACACCGCGGAGCACTTCCTGTATCGCCACACGGTGACATCACAAGGTGGAACAGAGAAACAACATAACAGATCAGAAAATACGGGGTTTTTTGAAAGAAACCGTGACGTAATATGTGATGCAAAAATAGTCAGTGTGATCGTGTTTGTTTAGAGGAAACACTGCGGAACCTCCATGGAAACGGGAAAATTCTCCATGGAGATTTAAAGAACCGTGAAATGTTACAGAGTAAAACACATTACTATGGAAACAAGGTCAAAAAGGAGGCGGACTCAGAAAAAGTCACAGTTAATAAAGTTTTTTTACAGGTCGCCGTGGAAACATAACTTATATTTACCAAAATTAACAGTGATAAAATAAAGCAAAAGCGACGTCATTCTCCCTGAACGACTGACTTTAACCAGAAGCTCCGCCCCCAGGTAAAAACCGTTTACGTCACGGGTAAAAAATCAAACACTGCGGACTTATGAGCGGATAAATCTGAAAAAAAACAAAAAAACTATAAATACTTAAAAATTGAAACAAATACACAAAGAACTTAACCCAGTTCCTCCCTCCACCTGAGCCTTTCAAAATGGCCGACATAAGCCACGCCCCCTCTGTGTCTGGACCATGTGGAGACTCAGGTGAGAACAGATGGATGAGTTAAATTAAATATAACCAAATAAAATGTGTTTGTGGAGTTTAAATTAAAGATAAACTAAAAAGCTAAACAAAAACAAACACAGGATGATTATGATTAGTTGAATATTGAAAAATTATTGGAAACAAATGGAACAAAAGTGTGAATAAACAAAGTGATGGTGATATTTGGATGTTGTTGCTCAGACTCTTATGTTCACGTTTGGTTCTTAAACACTGCCCCCTTCTGGACTGGAGCTGCGATGGCGACTGAGATGTTTGTCACTTTACTGCACGAAGAACTTTCATGTACAGTTTTATTTTTTATTTTTTTTATTTTTTTTATCAGAAAAAGAAATAATAAAGTCTGTCACAAACATAAGATCCAGACGCTTCAGTCCCAGATGGAGACTGTGGTGTGGCTCTTTTTAAAACGTAGATGTTCCTGTTTGTTTTGTCACTGTCTCTGTTTTTAAATGGACCGTGAGTCTGAAATAAAGATGAGCTGAAGTTAAAGATTATTGAAGTAAAAAGTTTCACTATTTTACATTTTATTTGTTGTACAGTTTAACTTTTTCCTCTGCTCCGCGCGAGTTTAAGTCTTTAATTTTGTCGACGAAATGTCAAAAAAAGCAGCATCAAAAATAGACGATAGACGACTGTTGTTGTGATTTTGGGCGTTACAAAAATAAAATAAATTGAACTGAATATAAACAGTGATGTGTCGACTTTATCTAAAAACCTCTGCACTTCAGTGTTGTGTTTGTGTTACTTTTGTGCTCGTGTTTTCGTTGGTGTACGTGGTGGGCGGAGTCACAGATGGAGCTGGGGACTGTCCCACCTGTCACCACCAGATGTTCAATTTAGACTTTGGCTCCAGACCAAGATGGAGGAAGCACCGTCAGGATGAGCACCGTCAGGAGGAGCACCGTCAGGAGGAGCACCGTCAGGAGAAGAACTGTGAGGAGAAGCACCGTCAGGAGAAGCATCGTCAGGAGGAGCACCATCCGGAGAGTTCTGTAAAATCCTGCAGTTGTTGAACGTGGAGCGATGATCAAACTCACAGAAAAACCTCCATCGTGTTTATGTCTGTTCTGGTTTGGAGAAATTAAACTGCAGCTTTGTTTCTGAAACTGTTTGATTTTCCGTACGGTAAAGATGAATGTGGAGCTCGGAGTAGAGCCGCTGTTCCCTCATAAGGAGGATAAGGAGGTCATTTTGGAAATTTGTCCAAGTCGTGTTTCAGCAGAAGGAAAAGTGGGAACGACTGAAAACACGCTCCAGGTGAGAACCAATCCACTTCAGCTCGTCCTGTTTCACGCTGTTTCAATCTGACGTCTCAAAGGCGACGCCCGCCTAGTCCAAACGCCAAATCTGAAGAGAAAATGGATTTTAACAAATGAACAACATCAAGACAAAAGAGAAAACACAAGTTTCACTTTGAGGAAACTTGTGGTGCAGAGGAACACACACACACACACAGTCACACACACACAGTCATACACACACAGAGGAGCACACATGTGGGCACACACAGGGTACAGCGGGCACACACACACAGAGGCACACACACGTGGACACTCAAACATGCACACAGAAGCACACACACACATTCAGGTACAGTGGGCACACACAGAGACGAACACACTCACACACACACACACACACACAGAGGCTGCAGTCTTCACCAACTCCACTCTGCCCATGTGTGAAATGAGCAAGAGTCTTATCTCCAGAAAACACACCACTGAGCCAGAGGAGGAGAGGAGAGAGGGAGGAGAGAGGAGAGAGAGGGAGAGGGAGGAGAGGAGAGAGGGAGAGGAGAGGGGAGAGGAGAGGAGAGAGGGAGGAGAGAGGGAGAGGAGAGAGGGAGGAGAGAGGGAGAGGAGAAGAGAGGGAGAGGAGAGAGGGAGAGGAGAGAGGGGAGGAGAGGAGAGAGGGAGAGGAGAGGAGGAGGAGAGGGGGAGAGAGGGAGAGGAGAGGGAGAGGAGAGGAGAGAGGGAGAGGAGGAGGAGAGGAGAGAGGGAGAGCAGGAGAGGAGAGAGGAGGAGGAGAGGAGGGAGGGAGGGAGAGGAGGAGGGAGGGAGAGGAGAGGAGGAGGAGGACGAGGAGAGGAGAGAGGACAAGTGAGAGGAGGAGAGGAGGGAGGGAGAGGAGGAGGGAGGAAAGAAATGGAGAGGGAGGGAGAGGAGGGAGGGAGAGGAGAGAGGGAGAGAGGGAGGAGGCGCAGAGGAGGTGAGGAGAAAAGGAGCGAGAGGGGAAGAGGTGGCATAGAGGAGAGAGAGGGAGGGGGAGGAGGAGGGAAAGAGAAGGAGGGAAGTGGAGAGAGGAGCCAAAGAAGACATGATGAGGGGAAGAGAGAAGAGAAGAGTAAGGACAGAAGGAGGAATGGAGGAAGGAGAGACGGAGGAGGAAGGAAGGACAGTGAGAGAGAGAGAGAAGGACAGGTGGAGTAGGAAAAAGAGACAAGGAGGGAGGGGGAGAGAGGGAAGAGAGACGGAGGAGTCAAGGAGCAAGGAGACACACAGCGGGAGAAAAGGGGCGGAGTCACGTGGTTTGAATACAGATGAAGGAAGGAGACATTTTTACATAAGTTCACATTGTAAGTTTTTCACAGGTGTGTTTTGTTTGCAGCCTCTAGGGGGCGCTGCAGGACACTCACACCACGGACTGGAAGTTCATAAACCATCACTGGACCAAGTCGCTCGACCAGATACAGGTGTGGCTCCGTTTGCATGCTAGTCACATTGTTAAATAGTTGTTTTTCATTTGTTTTTCATGGTTCATTCCCAGTTCCACCAGCAGAGGGAGCACCAATCCACACACACATTTATCAGAGGCTGGTGTTTTCTGAGCATGAGCAGAATATGCATCTCTAAAATTGAATATGACTCTGCAGGAGTTTAAAAACACGATTAAAAGACACAAAAACACAAATGTCTGATATGAAACAAAAAAAAAAAAAATAGACAATGAGAATTCTAAGTATCTTTAAAAGGGCTACTGTGCAAAATGTGCATGTTCTACTGCTGTTCCCTCGTCAAAAACACGTCTGACGAGGTTTTAAATGTCATCCGTGCATGTTTGAGTCATCTAGAGATCTCTCCCGGGCCACTTGTTACTGTTAGGTGTAAGATTCTGTACGAGGCTCCGCCCACAAGCCGACATCACCCACGCTCCACACGACAATCCTCCATAAATAAACAAAAACATGATAGAAAACTGTGCACTACGACTTCACAAACCTAGTGTGATGTGCAGGAGTTTCATTAGTGCGACGCAGCTGATTGTGTCGTGATGGTGCTCTGAAGGGGGAGGGACTTAGCACAGAGAGCGAAGAGAGGAAGGAGTCAGAGCGGAAAAAACGAAAGTGAATAAAGCATTTTAAAACAATAAAAGGAAATATGGAGATTTAAATCTGCGATGTGTTACAGTTAATACCCCATAGAAGTAAATACCTCCTCTTTAATACCCCACAGAAGTAAATACCTCCTCTTTAATACCCCACAGAAGTAAATACCTCCTCTTTAATACCCCACAGAAGTAAATACCTCCTCTTTAATACCCCACAGAAGTAAATACCTCCTCTTTAATACCCCACAGAAGTAAATACCTCCTCTTTAATACCCCACAGAAGTAAATACCTCCTCTTTAATACCCCACAGAAGTAAATACCTCCTCTTTAATACCCCACAGAAGTAAATACCTCCTCTTTAATACTCCACAGAAGTAAATACCTCCTCTTTAATACCCCACAGAAGTAAATACCTCCTCTTTAATACCCCACAGAAGTAAATACCTCCTCTTTAATACCCCACAGAAGTAAATACCTCCTCTTTAATACCCCACAGAAGTAAATACCTCCTCTTTATTACCCCACAGAAGTAAATACCTCCTCTTTAATACCCCAGAGAAGTAAATACCTCCTCTTTAATACCCCACAGAAGTAAATACCTCCTCTTTAATACCCCACAGACGTAAATACCTCCTCTTTAATACCCCACAGAAGTAAATACCTCCTCTTTAATACCCCACAGAAGTAAATACCTCCTCTTTAATACCCCACAGAAGTAAATACCTCCTCTTTAATACCCCACAGAAGTAAATACCTCCTCTTTAATACCCCACAGAAGTAAATACCTCCTCTTTAATACCCCACAGAAGTAAATACCTCCTCTTTAATACCCCACAGAAGTAAATACCTCCTCTTTAATACCCCACAGAAGTAAATACCTCCTCTTTAATACCCCACAGAAGTAAATACCTCCTCTTTATTACCCCACAGAAGTAAATACCTCCTCTTTAATACCCCAGAGAAGTAAATACCTCCTCTTTAATACCCCACAGAAGTAAATACCTCCTCTTTAATACCCCACAGACGTAAATACCTCCTCTTTAATACCCCACAGAAGTAAATACCTCCTCTTTAATACCCCACAGAAGTGAATACCTCCTCTTTAATGCCCCAGAGAAGTAAATACCTCCTCTTTAATACCCCACAGAAGTAAATACCTCCTCTTTAATACCCCGGAGAAGTAAATACCTCCTCTTTAATACCCCACAGATGTAAATACCTCCTCTTTAATACCACATAGAAGTAAATACCTCCTCTTTAATACCCCGTAGGAGTAAATACCTCCTCTTTAATACCCCGTAGGAGTAAATACCTCCTCTTTAATACCCCATAGGAGTAAATACCTCCTCTTTAATACCCCACAGACGTAAATACTTCCTCTTTTACCCTGTTTTCAGTGTGGGGCAGTTTCTCGTTGGACTCAGATGTCCTCGTCTTACACTGAGTTGACCCCAGACACTAAAACGTGTGAAGCAGCAGAAATATAGAGACGAATCAAAGGGAGCGGCTGTGGTGTAGTCGGTAAAGCATCTGCCCATAAACCACAGGGTGACCAGTTTGACCTCAGTCCATCATCAGAAAACACTGCACTAATATTAGAACATACAGTGATTATATTATATTTACTGATGTGGTTTTAATGTGATTATTCAAACAGAAATATGAATGGGTTTTAACCTTTGGATTCAATATTTTTTATATAAATTTGTTTTTGATTAAATATCTTTAGATTAAATATTTTTGGGTTAAATATTTTTGGATTAAATATTTTTGGGTTAAATATTTTTGGATTAAATATTTTTGGATTAAATATTTTTGGATTAAATATTTTTTTGATTAAATATTTTTGGATTAAAAATCTTTAGATTAAATATTTTTTGATTAAATATTTTTGGGTTAAATATTTTTGGGTTAAATATTTTTGGATTAAATATTTTTGGATTAAATATTTTTGAATTAAATATTTTTGGGTTAAATATTTTTGGATTAAATATTTTTGGGTTAAATATTTTTGGATTAAATATCTTTAGATTAAATATTTTTGGATTAAATATTTTTGGGTTAAATATTTTTGGATTAAATATCTCCGGATTAAATATTTTTGGATTAAATATCTTTGGGTTAAATATTTTTGGGTTAAATATTTTTGGATTAAATATCTTTAGATTAAATATTTTTGGATTAAATATTTTTGGGTTAAATATTTTTGGATTAAATATCTCCGGATTAAATATTTTTGGATTAAATATCTTTGGGTTAAATATTTTTGGGTTAAATATTTTTGGATTAAACATCTTTGTGTTGCCAGATCCTGTGAATAAAAACACTGAATAAACCCCAAACTTCTGTGTTTTGTTCCTGAGAATCTGACAGAAAATCTCAGGTTAAACTCTGATTAAAAACTCAGTCATTGGTCGATCTCCCTGTTTTCAATCGTGACTGACAGGTGGATCAGCCAATCAGGGACTCGCACGGTCTAAGAAAATAAATAATCTCACGGGAGGCTGAAAAACATGGAGGATTTCTGCAGAATCGATGAGCGGAGGTTAAACTCTGTCAATCTGAGGTGTGGGAAATGTGATTTTATTTGTAAATCAGAGGCGACCAATGAGCTGCTTCATTTCTCGTGCGTCACTGAAAAGAACAAATCTGATTGGACGATCACGTTTGAGCCACAGCAGAGGGCAAAAATCACATCAGTCTGTAGAAAAAACAGAGAGGGATTTTCCTGGTAATCGTTTTACTGTTACATAAAACAATTTGAAGATTTGTTTTAAATGGTTAATCGCTATGGCAACGATCCTACTTTTATAATGATTCTGGAGTCTGTGGATACGCGTTTTCTTGTCCTTCCAACATCAGTCAAATGTCACGATCATATTTCTGTGCGTTACTTAACAATCACATATAATATTTAACCCGGTAATGAAGTAACAGCAAAATACTTTTACTTTAAATACATTTTTAAACAGGTACTTTAATACTTTTACTTGAGCAGATGTTTCATGTGATACTTTTACTTTTATTTGAGTATATTTTGCTCAGGTTTCTGCACATGTCACATAAATAAACCAGTATGTTAACTTAGCGTCTCGTGTGGATCCCTTTACCGTGTTTGCTTCGCTATTTTACCCAAGTTTCCATGTAGCTCACCCCTGTAGTGATGTGTAAAAACTCAAATGGAATTGTGTTTTAATTTTGAACAATCTGCAGTTACTTTTTGAAAACTGGTGGGGCAAAAATCATCTGGGGAAGCTGTGGGGGGCAGGGGCCACTCTTGAGGAGGCTCGGGGCCCCTCACGCCCCCCCTGGCTCCGCCCCTGAACTAAACCCTCTCATTTACGCAGCTTTTCCCGTGCGTTTTCCCGGTCGGAATCACTCGTTGCAGTGTTTATTCCGGCTCCTTTTTACTCTTCGTTCAGGGATTTTAACACTCGTTTGCAGAAGTTTACCAAATTCATGGAAATAAAGAAAAAGAGTTAGAGAAAAGGAGGACAAAAGGCTCTAAAAGTAAGCTGCTATTGATAGTTTAGACAATGAAAACAATTATGGCGGTTCTTATTCAAAGTGCGGAGGCGGGTCCGCGGCCCCAGAGCGCCGTTCAGCGTAATTACAGGAATTATCAAAGAAATTAAGTCTCTTTCAGGAGAAACTTGTGTTGGGTTTGGGCGCGTTCAGAGCCTCATTTCTTCCTCCATGCTCTCGGGGCGGATCTATAGTGAGCCGTGTCTGTATTGGATTGTAAAAACAGCTGAAATGACCCATAATGCAGTGCAGCGCGGCGGCTGAAAGGCAGGCCGTCGATGGGAGAGGCTCGAATCGATCGCACTGGTTTCCTGTTCTGCTGATCAATGGGGTAATTGTCTGTCTGGACCTGTTTACTCAAGATGACGAGAAAAACTGTGGATGTGCAGCGCCACCTGGTGGAACAAGGAGGAAACGAGGACTGGAAAAACCTGCAGGACCAAGAGTGTGGGCTGGAAACAGGAAGTAAATATAAAACATGAAGTAAATATAAAACATGAAGTAAATATAAAACGTGAAGTAAATATAAAACGTGAAGTAAATATGAAACATGAAGTAAATATAAAACATGAAGTAAATGTAAAACATGAAGTAAATATAAAACATGAAGTAAATATAAAACAGGAAGTAAATATGAAACATGAAGTAAATATAAAACGTGAAGTAAATATAAAACAGGAAGTAAATATAAAACGTGAAGTAAATATAAAACGTGAAGTAAATATAAAACGTGAAGTAAATATAAAACGTGAAGTAAATATAAAACAGGAAGTAAATATAAAACGTGAAGTAAATATAAAACGTGAAGTAAATATAAAACGTGAAGTAAATATAAAACGTGAAGTAAATATAAAACGTGAAGTAAATATGAAACATGAAGTAAATATATTCAAAATCCTGATTCAGCCCGACCCATTCTGCAGTTACTTTTTGTTTTGGGAGTATTTGGAAGTACTGCAAATACAGTTACTTTTCTAAATGTAAAAGAAAACACTGTAGTTCTCGATCATGAGATGTAGGATTTAAATTGTAGTGAAAAAATGAATAAATAAAATTAAAAAAAACAAATAAAATAAATAATGAAATAAATAATAATACAGTGCACTAGAGCTGAGAACAGGTGAGATTTTTCTTTCTTAAATTAATAATTAATACAATTAGCCTGTGTAACAACAATTTTGTTTGTTTTTTTTATCCTGCATTTTAACACTATAAAATGAAACTTAATGTGAAAATAGTGAAGAAAAAAAGTGTTCAGAAAACAGTACTCTGATTGGACGAGTCATGAAATACAATCCCACAAATATTTAAGTTCAGTTGTGAGTAAATATATTTCCTTGTACTATTGTATTGTAGTAATATATTTCCTTGTAGTATTGTATTGTAGTAATATATTTCCTTGTAGTATTGTATTGTAGTAATATATTTCCTTGTAGTATTGCATTGTAGTAATATATTTCCTTGTAGTATTGTACTGTAGTAATATATTTCCTTGTAGTATTGTACTGTAGTAATATATTTCCTTGTAGTATTGTATTGTAGTAATATATTTCCTTGTAGTATTGTACTGTAGTAATATATTTCCTTGTAGTATTGTACTGTAGTAATATATTTCCTTGTAGTATTGTACTGTAGTAATATATTTCCTTGTAGCAGTGTATTGTAGTAATATATTTCCTTGTAGTATTGTGTTGTAGTAATATATTTCCTTGTAGTATTGTATTGTAGTAATATATTTCCTTGTAGTATTGTGTTGTAGTAATATATTTCCTTGTAGTATTGTACTGTAGTAATATATTTCCTTGTAGTATTGTACTGTAGTAATATATTTCCTTGTAGTATTGTACTGTAGTAATATATTTCCTTGTAGTATTGTACTGTAGTAATATATTTCCTTGTATTATTGTACTGTAGTAATATATTTCCTTGTAGTATTGTGTTGTAGTAATATATTTCCTTGTAGTATTGTACTGTAGTAATATATTTCCTTGTAGCAGTGTATTGTAGTAATATATTTCCTTGTAGTATTGTGTTGTAGTAATATATTTCCTTGTAGTATTGTGTTGTAGTAATATATTTCCTTGTAGTATTGTACTGTAGTAATATATTTCCTTGTAGTATTGTACTGTAGTAATATATTTCCTTGTAGTATTGTATTGTAGTAATATATTTCCTTGTAGTACTGTACTGTAGTAATATATTTCCTTGTAGTATTGTACTGTAGTAATATATTTCCTTGTAGTATTGTACTGTAGTAATATATTTCCTCTGTAGTATGTACTGTAGTAATATAATTTCCTTGTAGTATTGTACTGTAGTAATATATTTCCTGTAGTATTGTACTGTAGTAATATATTTCCTTGTAGTATTGTACTGTAGTAATATATTTCCTTGTAGCAGTGTATTGTAGTAATATATTTCCTTGTAGTATTGTGTTGTAGTAATATATTTCCTTGTAGTATTGTATTGTAGTAATATATTTCCTTGTAGTATTGTGTTGTAGTAATATATTTCCTTGTAGTATTGTACTGTAGTAATATATTTCCTTGTAGTATTGTACTGTAGTAATATATTTCCTTGTAGTATTGTACTGTAGTAATATATTTCCTTGTAGTATTGTACTGTAGTAATATATTTCCTTGTAGTATTGTACTGTAGTAATATATTTCCTTGTAGTATTGTACTGTAGTAATATATTTTCCTTGTAGCAGTGTATTGTAGTAATATATTTCCTTGTAGTATTGTGTTGTAGTAATATTTTCCTTGTAGTATTGTGTTGTAGTAATATATTTCCTTGTAGTATTGTACTGTAGTAATATATTTCCTTGTAGTATTGTACTGTAGTAATATATTTCCTTGTAGTATTGTACTGTAGTAATATATTTCCTTGTAGTATTGTATTGTAGTAATATATTTCCTTGTAGTATTGTATTGTAGTAATATATTTCCTTGTAGTATTGCATTGTAGTAATATATTTCCTTGTAGTATTGTACTGTAGTAATATATTTCCTTGTAGTATTGTACTGTAGTAATATATTTCCTTGTAGTATTGTATTGTAGTAATATATTTCCTTGTAGTATTGTACTGTAGTAATATATTTCCTTGTAGTACTGTACTGTAGTAATATATTTCCTTGTAGTATTGCATTGTAGTAATATATTTCCTTGTAGTATTGTACTGTAGTAATATATTTCCTTGTAGTATTGTACTGTAGTAATATATTTCCTTGTAGTATTGTATTGTAGTAATATATTTCCTTGTAGTATTGTACTGTAGTAATATATTTCCTTGTAGTATTGTATTGTAGTAATATATTTCCTTGTAGTATTATGTTGTAGTAATATATTTCCTTGTAGTATTATGTTGTAGTAATATATTTCCTTGTAGTATTGTACTGTAGTAATATATTTCCTTGTAGTATTATGTTGTAGTAATATATTTCCTTGTAGTATTGTACTGTAGTAATATATTTCCTTGTAGTATTGTATTGTAGTAATATATTTCCTTGTAGTATTGTGTTGTAGTAATATATTTCCTTGTAGTATTGTGTTGTAGTAATATGTTTCCTTGTAGTATTGTACTGTAGTAATATATTTCCTTGTAGTATTGTATTGTAGTAATATATTTCCTTGTAGTATTATGTTGTAGTAATATATTTCCTTGTAGTATTGTGTTGTAGTAATATATTTCCTTGTAGTATTGTATTGTAGTAATATATTTCCTTGTAGTATTGTACTGTAGTAATAAATTTCCTTGTAGCAGTGTATTGTAGTAATATATTTCCTTGTAGTATTGTGTTGTAGTAATATATTTCCTTGTAGTATTGTATTGTAGTATATTTCCTTGTAGTATTGTGTTGTAGTAATATATTTCCTTGTAGTATTGTACTGTAGTAATATATTTCCTTGTAGTATTGTACTGTAGTAATATATTTCCTTGTAGTATTGTACTGTAGTAATATATTTCCTTGTAGTATTGTACTGTAGTAATATATTTCCTTGTAGTATTGTACTGTAGTAATATATTTCCTTGTAGTATTGTACTGTAGTAATATATTTCCTTGTAGTATTGTACTGTAGTAATATATTTCCTTGTAGCAGTGTATTGTAGTAATATATTTCCTTGTAGTATTGTACTGTAGTAATATATTTCCTTGTAGTATTGTATTGTAGTAATATATTTCCTTGTAGTATTGTGTTGTAGTAATATATTTCCTTGTAGTATTGTATGTAGTAATATATTTCCTTGTAGTATTGTACTGTAGTAATATATTTCCTTGTAGTATTGTACTGTAGTAATATATTTCTTGTAGTATTGTATTGTAGTAATATATTTCCTTGTAGTATTGTATTGTAGTAATATATTTCCTTGTAGTATTGCATTGTAGTATATATTTCCTTGTAGTATTGTACTGTAGTAATATATTTCCTTGTAGTATTGTATTGTAGTAATATATTTCCTTGTAGTATTGTACTGTAGTAATATATTTCCTTGTAGTATTGTACTGTAGAAATATATTTCCTTGTAGTATTGTATGTAGTAATATATTTCCTTGTAGTATTTGTACTGTAGTAATATATTTCCTTGTAGTATTGTACTTGTAGTAATATATTTCCTTGTAGTATTGCATTGTAGTAATATATTTCCTTGTAGTATTGTACTGTAGTAATATATTTCCTTGTAGTATTGTACTGTAGTAATATATTTCCTTGTAGTATTGTATTGTAGTAATATATTTCCTTGTAGTATTGTACTGTAGTAATATATTTCCTTGTAGTATTGTACTGTAGTAATATATTTCCTTGTAGTATTGTACTGTAGTAATATATTTCCTTGTAGTATTGTACTGTAGTAATATATTTCCTTGTAGTATTGCATTGTAGTAATATATTTCCTTGTAGTATTGTACTGTAGTAATATATTTCCTTGTAGTATTGTATTGTAGTAATATATTTCCTTGTAGTATTGTATTGTAGTAATATATTTCCTTGTAGTATTATGTTGTAGTAATATATTTCCTTGTAGTATTATGTTGTAGTAATATATTTCCTTGTAGTATTGTACTGTAGTAATATATTTCCTTGTAGTATTGTATTGTAGTAATATATTTCCTTGTAGTATTGTATTGTAGTAATATATTTCCTTGTAGTATTGTACTGTAGTAATATATTTCCTTGTAGTATTGTATTGTAGTAATATACAATGTTGTAGTAATATATTTCCTTGTAGTATTGTAGTGTAGTAATATATATTTCCTTGTAGTATTGTACTGTAGTAATATATTTCCTTGTAGTATTGTACTGTAGTAATATATTTCCTTGTAGTATTGTATTGTAGTAATATATTTCCTTGTAGTATTATGTTGTAGTAATATATTTCCTTGTAGTATTGTGTTGTAGTAATATATTCCTTGTAGTATTGTATTGTAGTAATATATTTCCTTGTAGTATTGTACTGTAGTAATATATTTCCTTGTAGCAGTGTATTGTAGTAATATATTTCCTTGTAGTATTGTGTTGTAGTAATATATTTCCTTGTAGTATTGTATTGTAGTAATATATTTCCTTGTAGTATTGTGTTGTAGTAATATATTTCCTTGTAGTATTGTACTGTAGTAATATATTTCCTTGTAGTATTGTACTGTAGTAATATATTTCCTTGTAGTATTGTATTGTAGTAATATATTTCCTTGTAGTATTGTACTGTAGTAATATATTTCCTTGTAGTATTGTACTGTAGTAATATATTTCCTTGTAGTATTGTACTGTAGTAATATATTTCCTTGTAGTATTGTACTGTATAATATATTTCCTTGTAGCAGTGTATTGTAGTAATATATTTCCTTGTAGTATTGTGTTGTAGTAATATATTTCCTTGTAGTATTGTATTGTAGTAATATATTTCCTTTTTAGTAATATGTGTTGTAGTAATATATTTCCTTGTAGTATTGTACTGTAGTAATATATTTCCTTGTAGTATTGTACTGTAGTAATATATTTCCTTGTAGTATTGTACTGTAGTAATATATTTCCTTGTAGTATTGTATGTAGTAATATATTTCCTTGTAGTATTGTATGTAGTAATTATTTCCTTGTAGTATTGCTTGTAGTAATATATTTCCTTGTAGTATTGTACTGTAGTAATATATTTCCTTGTAGTATTGTATTGTAGTAATATTTCCTTGTAGTATTGTACTGTAGTAATATATTTCCTTGTAGTATTGTACTGTAGAAATATATTTCCTTGTAGTATTGTACTGTAGTATATATTTCCTTGTAGTATTGTACTGTAGTAATATATTTCCTTGTAGTATTGTTGTAGTAATATATTTCCTTGTAGTATTGTACTGTAGTAATATATTTCCTTGTAGTATTGTACTGTAGTAATATATTTCCTTTAGTATTGTATTGTAGTAATATATTTCCTTGTAGTATTGTACTGTAGTAATATATTTCCTTGTAGTATTGTACTGTAGTAATATATTTCCTTGTAGTATTGTACTGTAGTAATATATTTTCCTTGTAGTATTGTACTGTAGTAATATAGTTCCTTGTAGTATTGTACTGTAGTAATATATTTCCTTGTAGTATTGTACTGTAGTAATATATTCCTTGTAGTATTGTACCTGTAGTAATATATTTCCTTGTAGTATTGTACTGTAGTAATATATTTCCTTGTAGTATTGTACTGTAGTAATATATTTCCTTGTAGCAGTGTATTGTAGTAATATATTTCCTTGTAGTATTGTGTTGTAGTAATATATTTCCTTGTAGTATTGTATTGTAGTAATATATTTCCTTGTAGTATTGTGTTGTAGTAATATATTTCCTTGTAGTATTGTACTGTAGTAATATATTTCCTTGTAGTATTGTACTGTAGTAATATATTTCCTTGTAGTATTGTACTGTAGTAATATATTTCCTTGTAGTATTGTATTGTAGTAATATATTTCCTTGTAGTATTGTATTGTAGTAATATATTCCTTGTAGTATTGCATTGTAGTAATATATTTCCTTGTAGTATTGTACTGTAGTAATATATTTCCTTGTAGTATTGTATTGTAGTAATATATTTCCTTGTAGTATTGTACTGTAGTAATATATTTCCTTGTAGTATTGTACTGTTCTATGGAACAGCCTGCCGGAGGACCTCAGGGCCGCAGAGAACATTCAGGTTTTTAAAAGCAGGCTCAAGACCCATCTTTTTAGCATAGCTTTTGATTAGTATTTATCATTTTAGTTTACTTCTCTATTTATTTAGTCTTATTTAGGCTGGCTAGTGTGTTTTATGTTTTACTTATGTTTTTATTTACTTGTTTAGTTTGACTTATTTTATTATTTATTGATTATTTATTATTTATTGGTTATTTATTTTATTATTTATTGACTTATTTATTAGTTTTGACTTATTTTATTATTTTTAATCATTTTAGATTTGCCAGTGTTTCCTCTGAGGAGCCCTCTGCACCGGGAGCTGTGGTTGGCTGTGGCTGCTGGGCCCTGGTTCGTGGGCCCTGGAGGTTTGGTCTTGACCTCATCTCTTCTCTGGGCCCTGGGCTGGTGTCCTGTGGCTGTGGGTGACCCTGTTCCTGGTGCAGATGGTTCCTCTGGTGGCGCTCTCTCATCTGGTTCATCTTTATCCAGCCTGTTCCACTTAAACATATTTTAAATGAAACTGAGGTATTTTTAACATGTGTTGAGGTGGGGGGTGGGAGTGTGTGTTGGGGTGGGGGGTTGTTTGGTTATGATTATTGATGTGTTGGGGTTGGGTTGTTGGGCTGTCGGGTGGCTGGGTGGGTTTGGTGGGTGGGATGATTTTAATGCTTTGTAAAGCACTTTGTGTTACTTTTTTTTGTATGAAAAGTGCTCTATAAATAAAGTTGATTTGATTTGATTTGATTTGTAGTAATATATTTCCTTTGTAGTATTGTACTGTAGTAATATATTTCCTTGTAGTATTGTACTGTAGTAATATATTTCCTTGTAGTATTGTACTGTAGTAATATATTTCCTTGTAGTATTGCACTGTAGTAATATATTTCCTTGTAGTATGTACTATAGTAATATATTTCCTTGTAGTATTGTATTGTAGTAATATATTTCCTTGTAGTATTGTACTGTAGTAATATATTTCCTTGTAGTATTGTACTGTAGTAATATATTTCCTTGTAGTATTGTACTGTAGTAATATATTCCTTGTAGTATTGTACTGTAGTAATATATTTCCTTGTAGTATTGTACTGTAGTAATATATTTCCTTGTAGTATTGTACTGTAGTAATATATTTCCTTGTAGTATTGCATTGTAGTAATATATTTCCTTGTAGTATTGTACTGTAGTAATATATTTCCTTGTAGTATTGTACTGTAGTAATATATTTCCTTGTAGTATTGTATTGTAGTAATATATTTTCCTTGTAGTATTGTACTGTAGTAATATATTTCCTTTGTAGTATTGTACTGTAGTAATATATTCCTTGTAGTATTGTACTGTAGTAATATATTTCCTTGTAGTATTGTACTGTAGTAATATATTTCCTTGTTAGTATTGTACTGTAGTAATATATTTTCCTTGTAGTATTGTACTGTTAGTAATATATTTCCTTGTAGTATTGTACTGTAGTAATATATTTCCTTGTAGTATTGTACTGTAGTAATATATTTCCTTTGTAGTATTGTACTGTAGTAATATATTTCCTTGTAGTATTGTACTGTAGTAATTTAATTTCCTTGTAGCAGTTGTATTGTAAGTAATATATTTCCTTGTAGCAGTATTGTAGTAATATATTTTCTGTAGTATGTAATATAATTTCCTTGTAGTATTGTATTGTAGTAATATATTTCCTTGTAGTATTGTGTTGTAGTAATATATTTCCTTGTAGTATTGTACTGTAGTAATATATTTCCTTGTAGCAGTGTATTGTAGTAATATATTTCCTTGTAGTATTGTGTTGTAGTAATATATTTCCTTGTAGTATTGTGTTGTAGTAATATATTTCCTTGTAGTATTGTATTGTAGTAATATATTTCCTTGTAGTATTGTACTGTAGTAATATATTTCCTTGTAGTATTGTACTGTAGTAATATATTTCCTTGTAGTATTGTACTGTAGTAATATATTTCCTTGTAGTATTGTATTGTAGTAATATATTTCCTTGTAGTATTGCATTGTAGTAATATATTTCCTTGTAGTATTGTACTGTAGTAATATATTTCCTTGTAGTATTGTATTGTAGTAATATATTTCCTTGTAGTATTGTACTGTAGTAATATATTTCCTTGTAGTATTGTACTGTTCTATGGAACAGCCTGCCGGAGGACCTCAGGGCCGCAGAGAACATTCAGGTTTTTAAAAGCAGGCTCAAGACCCATCTTTTTAGCATAGCTTTTGATTAGTATTTATCATTTTAGTTTACTTCTCTATTTATTTAGTCTTATTTAGGCTGGCTAGTGTGTTTATGTTTTACTTATGTTTTATTTACTTGTTTAGTTTTGACTTATTTTATTATTTATTGATTATTTTATTATTTATTTTATTATTTATTGACTTATTTATTAGGTTTGACTTATTTTATTATTTTTAATCATTTTAGATTTGCCAGTGTTTCCTCTGAGGAGCCCTCTGCACCGGGAGCTGTGGTTGGCTGTGGCTGCTGGGCCCTGGCTCGTGGGCCCTGGAGGTTTGGTCTTGACCTCATCTCTTCTCTGGGCCCTGGGCTGGTGTCCTGTGGCTGTGGGTGACCCTGTTCCTGGTGCAGATGGTTCCTCTGGTGGCGCTCTCTCATCTGGTTCATCTTTATCCAGCCTGTTCCACTTAAACATATTTTAAATGAAACTGAGGTATTTTAACATGTGTTGAGGTGGGGGGTGGGAGTGTGCGTTGGGGTGGGGGGTTGTTTGGTTATGATTATTGATGTGTTGGGGTTGGGTTGTTGGGCTGTCGGGTGGCTGGGTGGGTTTGGTGGGTGGGACTGATTTTAATGCTTTGTAAAGCACTTTGTGTTACTTTTTTTTGTATGAAAAGTGCTCTATAAATAAAGTTTGATTTGATTTGATTTGATTTGTAGTAATATATTTCCTTGTAGTATTGTACTGTAGTAATATATTTCCTTGTAGTATTGTACTGTAGTAATATATTTCCTTGTAGTATTGTACTGTAGTAATATATTTCCTTGTAGTATTGCACTGTAGTAATATATTTCCTTGTAGTATTGTACTGTAGTAATATATTTCCTTGTAGTATTGTATTGTAGTAATATATTTCCTTGTAGTATTGTACTGTAGTAATATATTTCCTTGTAGTATTGTACTGTAGTAATATATTTCCTTGTAGTATTGTACTGTAGTAATATATTTCCTTGTAGTATTGTACTGTAGTAATATATTTCCTTGTAGTATTGCACTGTAGTAATATATTTCCTTGTAGTATTGTACTGTAGTAATATATTTCCTTGTAGTATTGTATTGTAGTAATATATTTCCTTGTAGTATTGTACTGTAGTAATATATTTCCTTGTAGTATTGTACTGTAGTAATATATTTCCTTGTAGTATTGTACTGTAGTAATATATTTCCTTGTAGTATTGTACTGTAGTAATATATTTCCTTGTAGTATTGCATTGTAGTAATATATTTCCTTGTAGTATTGTACTGTAGTAATATATTTCCTTGTAGTATTGTACTGTAGTAATATATTTCCTTGTAGTATTGTATTGTAGTAATATATTTCCTTGTAGTATTGTACTGTAGTATTATATTTCCTTGTAGTATTGTACTGTAGTAATATATTTCCTTGTAGTATTGTACTGTAGTAATATATTTCATTGTAGTATTGTACTGTAGTAATATATTTCCTTGTAGTATTGTACTGTAGTAATATATTTCCTTGTAGTATTGTATTGTAGTAATATATTTCCTTGTAGTATTGTATTGTAGTAATATATGTCCTTGTAGTATTATGTTGTAGTAATATATTTCCTTGTAGTATTGTACTGTAGTAATATATTTCCTTGTAGTATTATGTTGTAGTAATATATTTCCTTGTAGTATTGTACTGTAGTAATATATTTCCTTGTAGTATTGTATTGTAGTAATATATTTCCTTGTAGTATTGTGTTGTAGTAATATATTTCCTTGTAGTATTGTATTGTAGTAATATATTTCCTTGTAGTATTGTGTTGTAGTAATATATTTCCTTGTAGTATTGTATTGTAGTAATATATTTCCTTGTAGTATTGTACTGTAGTAATATATTTCCTTGTAGTATTGTATTGTAGTAATATATTTCCTTGTAGTATTGTACTGTAGTAATATATTTCCTTGTAGTATTGTACTGTAGTAATATATTTCCTTGTAGTATTGTACTGTAGTAATATATTTCCTTGTAGTATTATGTTGTAGTAATATATTTCCTTGTAGTATTGTACTGTAGTAATATATTTCCTTGTAGTATTATGTTGTAGTAATATATTTCCTTGTAGTATTGTTGTTTTCTGTATGAAGTGTCTGGGGAGATTAAAGGTAAATGTCAAAACTGAATGGAACATTCTCCTGCAGAGCTCTAGCACCACCTAGTGGCAGAAACAGGGAAACATTTGAGTTCAGTATTGACTTTAATATTAACATAAATTTATATTATTTTTTCTGATTCAACGCGTCACGTGAAGAAGAAAAAACATCTGTCCAAATCTGAATTAAATAAATTCTGAATTCAAGTTAATATAAATATGCAAAGAAAAATAGATGTTTTAGCCCCAGATTCTTCTTCACTTTGTGTCCGTCATGATTCACTGCAATTTAAAATTTTACAGATGAGAAAAACATGTCAAAGGCACAACTGTCCAAAATGTCCCTGGAGTGGACACAGCTGGAGACATGGGGACAGGACCAGGCCTCACTCACTCACACCGTCTGGAGTTGTCCAAAAGTGTCCCCCTATCGGACAAAAGTATTTCATAAGTGGTCGGGTGTTGGTCGGGTGTTCATCAGGTGTTGGTCAGGTGTTGGTCGGGTGTTCTTCGGGTGCTTTTTGGTTCTGATCCTGCACTTGTTTGGTGTGTCCCCAGTTACTGTAAATCTTCAGAATGAACAAAAATCATTTATTAAATAGGAAACAAAAAAATAAATAAAAATAAAAATAAATAAAAAAAATAAAAATAAAAAAATAAAAACAGACTTCAATTTACACTAATCTGTCATATGATGTAATGACCAAGTAGAAAAAAATAAATCTGAACTTATCCTCCTTTATTTTAATTTAATTTAAATGTATTTATTTATTTTATTGTATTATTTTATTTATTTATTTTAGTTTGTGTATTTACTGAGTTGAATTTATGTATTTATTTTACATATTCATTTGACTTTTTTTTTATTAACTTATTTGACTTTTTTCTGTTAATCTGGCACATATATAAGTTTATTACCAACTATTATGCTGAAAGAAAAAGATCATGAAAAATGTTGTATGTTGTTGTTGTTTTTTTTATGTTGTTTTTAGCTCGTATCTCCACAAACCCGACTCTTACATGGCCTGGAGGAGAGACTTCATCTGCTCGTCTCCATGGAAACGTTGTTCCTTTGACTCTAATCGTCCACAGTGCGTCTTAAAATGTATCTGTGCCTGGAGAAAGTTCCATACTGCAGCTTTTACTATGAAAGTATGAACCACTTAAGCAGAATGGAAAAGGGAAATGTGTTTTTACTCATATAAAACTATAAAAAAAAATGCACTAAACTGAATTATTATGATCAAATATTTCCCATAAACCCCAGTAAAAAATAAAAGTACAATATTTACAACATGTGACGTGATTTTATTTATGGAAATGAGGCCAAATGTGAAGAATATCAGTGTTAGAGATGTTTGTGTTTGAACCGTGCAGAGATGACGTGGTCTTTGCTGCCCCCTGCTGGACAAAACCTATAAACACAACATCAGCTACAAACATCAGGAAAGTGTTTGGACTTTTAATATTTATTTACAATTTTATATTCGATTTTAAATAATAAATGTGCCAGGTAATTACAAATGTTGGTTTGTTGTGGTATATTTTGAAAATGTAAACAGTTTTATGTCGATATGACACCGGTAAAAAGTCTACTCCATTACTTAAAGGTGCACTGTGGAACTTTTCTGGTGGAGGGTGAGTCATGTGCTCGTCTCCATGGTGATTGTATCTTGCATGTGTTAAATTCCAGGTGTTTTTCATCCTCAAAATGCATTCTTACTATGAGTGACGTCGTCTTTCCACAGATCTGACCTGTTAGATTTATGTCATATTATTATTAAAGTCATACTAGGGAATATTCTGTGCAATAGCAATAACGTTTCCAAGTTTTTTGAATAATCTGTTGTTTAGTTTTGTCTGTTTTCTTTTTACTTCCTGGTTGCAGCGCCGGCTCTGGCCTTTAGGGGGCGCTGGCTACAGGAAATAAAACACATCTAATCGTGTAAGAAGAATATTTAAACTGGTATAAACACGAGTGACATTTAGTTTTCTTTTCAATATAAATGTCTGGGCTCTTGGGGGCCCCCTGCTGGCCTCGGGGCCCTGAGCAGCTGTGACATAAGTGGAGCTAAAGTCTAAATTACACAACAGTTTAGTTCAGTTTAAACCTGGAACATTCTGAAGATGTGACTCAGGCCTCGACTTTGACGATGTTTAAATCCAGACTCAGTTTATCTATGACTCAAAGGGGTTTATTCTGCCTCTTTTATGATGTTTGTTTTGTTGTGAATTTTCTTATTCTGTAAACACTTTGAATTACTTTTTTGTGGATCAAACCTGCCTTGCCTCGCCTTAGAAAACAATTAGACATGTTATATATCGTCATTAATTCATTAAATAGATGACGACAGCTTGATTTTGTGAAGAAAAATAAAAAACATGTTTAATCTGTTGTTGTTTTTTGTTCTTTTTTTGCTTGTAAATTTCCGTTTTCTCAGTGTTTGTTGCTGCAGGTCGTCTGGGCCTCGCTGCAGCTCAAGATCCTGATCTATCCCAGTCCATTTTTGAGGTATTCAGTTTTAAAACTCAGCCTTATTTCCTGTGTTTTTGTACTTTTCTCTTTTAACAAACTGCAGCTTAACTGATATAAACGTGACACAGACACTGTCCCACAAAACCAAGTCAGACTCAGAAAAACATCTGTTAAAATCTGTCACATTCACTTTATCTATTGTATCTTAATAAAAATAATAATCTGAAAATCATCCTGCTTCAATTTAGTCCACTATAGCGCCCCTCTTCTGGTGAAACGTGGAACTGCAGCTGTTAAAAACCAGACCGGACTGTATATTGATGAAAGATACTCAATTTGTGTATGTTTAAATCCTTTTTATATATATATATATATAGTACATAATGAATATGTATAATCCAACTTCTGCCGATGTCTTTTGATGGAGGAAATCTACGGTTATTATTATTATTATTATTATTATTATTATTATTATTATTATATTATTTTATTAACTAATTCATCTTTTTATTTATTTATTTATTTTATTATTATTATTCCTATTATTATTATCATTATTTTTTTATTTTTTTATTATTATTTTTTATTTTTATGTATTATTATTTTTTTGTCTAAACCCATCGGGGTGGTGGGTGGGAAAAAAGAAGCGGGAAAAAAGTAATCAGGTTCTAATCTGTATATTTGCACCTGAGACTGATACTTTAATAAAAATTTGATCACAAAAAAAAAAAAAAAACCAGAGCGGACTCGGGGGGTTGTATGTACAGTTTTTGTCTTGTGTTTTATTTGGATGAATGAAACACTTTCAGTTACAAAAATGACTTAAAATGAACAACACTGTACAATGAACAAGCAGAGATTTTTTTCTTCTTTTTTTTCATTTATGGGGGATTTTTCCAAGATAAATACACTAAAAAGCTAAATTGCTACCACACGGAGATGGGGCGGGGGTGTGGACGGGGGGGTCAGGGGTCAGGGGTCACAGAGGGGGCATGAGGAGGTGGGATGGAGTGAGGTTTAGAGGAGCATTCATAACTGCATTCACATTACACTGCTAAGACTATTGTATAAAATCGAGTGTTGGGATTTGAAATGCAAAAGTTTGAGATTATGGCGACGTGTGAGGGTCATCGTGTCTCCACCTGAAGCGAAAGTTGGCACAAAGTGAAACATCTTCTCATTCTTTCGATTTTTTTAAATGTTCGGCAAAAATGATGGATCGGTAGTTGCAGAAAAAACAAACAAAACAAAACGATATTTGTGGATATTAAAGGTGATTTAGATCAAACCGGCAGAGCTGCTGACCTTATCTAAACGCTCCGGAACAGCGCCCTCTGGTGGCACCTCTGGTTAAGCGGGAATCTCGTTCATTTCAGGGAAGACACTGGGAAAAGTTTTGCTGCGATAATCTGATATGAAGTCGGTTTATTTGTGTAAAATGTTCTATTCAAGTCAACACTGCAGCGACTCTGGAGCAGGAGTCTCCGAACTGTAGCTCAGGAGCTCCGCCCCCTTCCACGCAGCTCGCCGAGGGATTATTGAATTACACGTTTTGTGCTGAATAACTAAAATTTGAGGAATGACGATCGTAAATGAACTGCAAAAGATGAAGTTAAATTGTAAATAAATCATTCTGACGCCCAACTTTCTGCAGTAATAAATGAAGAATGGTTTACGTTTTCTAAGCATCGAACTTTACCCCATCTAAGGCGTGACGTGGCTCTTGACGTGGCTCTTGCTGTGACTCTCGCTGTGACTCTTAAATATCGTCAATTTCTTGCAACCTTTAAAACGAGCAGCTCTCTGACAATTTTTCTGTTTTGTAAAAAGTAGCTCACGATAGAAAAAAGGTTGAAGGCCTCTGCTCTGGAGCCTTTCAAACAGCTCTGTGGTCAAAATTCACCTTATTCTGTCAGTTTCCGTGCGCCGCCATCATCGTCCGGGTTGTATTACTTAACGTTTGGCCAATCCTGACAGTAAATAAGTTCTAAACCGACTCCAGAGCCGTTTTAAAGCTTCAGAGAGACTCGCGTGTTGGACATTTCACACAAACGAACCAACGTTATTTCAGATTTTAACTGCAAAACTTTTCCCAAATTCTCCACTGAAATGAATCAGATTCCCAGAAATGTCACCACAGAAAAGCTCATTTTATTTGCATTTACAGCGAAAAATGGGCGTGGCCGATTAAAGTCAATAGAACTTGTCGACATCGGCCGCTTCGTGCAAAATAAAACAACCTGAACGACGATGACGACGCTCGAGGCGACGTCTGGAATAAACTGGACTTGTGCAGCTCTTCGTAAAAAAAAAAAAAAAAAAAAAATCACGCACAGAAGCACACCTGACCTTTACCTGGAGTTTTCAGACTCAACATTGTGATGATTTAAGGAAGTGGCCCGTTTGTTTCGGGGGAATCTGCTGCTCGCACTGGGAAGTTGGCAAACAATATCCTACAGTTGAGCAGCGTCAGGTGGTTTCAGGTCGGTTGTCGTAATTTTTTTTTTAGCTTCACAAAACAAGTCTCTTCCACTTTCCTACCAACAACCACCTTTCCCCTCCCCCGCCCCTGCGCCAGAAACACCTCACCTGGCCAGTCACGCGAGAAAGAGCTACCGGTAAATAAAAAAAATAAAAAAAACGTTCCCAGGAATCGCACATCGGGAAGCCCCTCACCAGTGTTGACACTCAAAGACAAACAAAGAGGTGAAAGGTGAGAGAGACGGTTAGGACTGAACGAATGGAGGGATGAGGGAGGGAGGGAGGAGAGAGGGAGGAGGAGGAGGGGCGGGGAGATTTAAAGCTTTACTTTGGCAGCACGAGCAGAAGTAAGGACACAAACTTAAGAAACAGCTACAAAGATACCAAGAAATTTCAATATCGTCGCCGTCTTCGCCTCCGTTATTTTCCAATGACAAATACTTAAAAATATACATTTCATCATCTTAATTATTATTATCATTATTATTATTCCCTTTGGATAGCTGAGGTTTGAAGGCAGCGTTGCCAGGTGACGTCAGGGGGGAGAAGGATGGACAGAAAGAGGAGGAAGAGGAGTGTGGAGTGTTGTGTTGCAGTAAAAGATCGTGGGAAAAAAGTTCTTTGGTTTTGTTCGTTCACGTCAGACGCTCGTTGCATTTGTTGCTTGTAAAACCCTTTGGACTAAAGCTGTATTGGAGGAGAGAGAGAAGAGAGGGATGAGAGGAGAGCGTGGGTGGGTGCATTTGAAGGGGCATCAGGGCACTTACACGTATTTACTTTTATACGATACGTGAAGGAAATACTGTTTACATTCCACACTTTTGGTCTGGTTTGTTCAGTAGAGTCAATAATGAAATAAAAAAATACAAAAACGGAGATTCTTTTTCTATTTTAGCTCTGCCACGACCAGGCCCGTGCACAGAAATATGGGGGCCCGGGGCACGAAGACACACATGGACCCCCTTTAATATAAATGAATAAAATAAAAACCCTGGGGCCCGCCGTGACAGTGAGTCGATCCGTGAGTTTTTGGTAATAACTAAAAGTCTTGCAAAGCCTGAACAGCTCGGGTTATAATAAACAGTTTATTAAAATGATTCTTTATTCACTCCAGACCTTTAGAACTTATAAAGTAAAGACTAAACCTGGAGGATTCTGAACAGACCTGAGTCTTTAATCAGGTCTGTGCTGTGGAACCTGCTCCTGTTTTATATCAGGTGCACGTCATTATGTCACTGATTGTGTTGAAATGTGTGAATCTGTATGTCCAGTCTGCGCTCTATGTGTCCAGTCTGCGCTTTATGTGTCCAGCCTCTATGTGTCCAGTCTCTATGTGTCCACTCTGAGCTCTATGTGTCCAGTCTACGCTCTATGTGTCCAGTCTCTATGTGTCCAGTCTCTATGTGTCCACTCTGAGCTCTATGTGTCCTCTATGTGTCCACTCTGCGCTCTATGTGTCCAGTCTCTATGTGTCCAGTCTCTATGTGTCCAGTCTCTATGTGTCCACTCTGCGCTCTATGTGTCCAGTCTCTATGTGTCCAGTCTCTATGTGTCCACTCTGCGCTCTATGGTTCCTCTTTATCTGAGGGAGTCAGCCCTATACTCCACCCAGAGCCCTGAGGTCAGAGGTCAGCTGGGTCAGGCTCAAGACCAGAGGCGACTGATCCTTTTTTGTGGCAGCGCCCAGACTATAGAACAGCGCCCTCTGCCTGTCAGATCCTCTCAGTCTTTAACACAGTTTAAGACTCGACCTCTTCTCCCTGGTATTTAACACGACACATACAGGCGTGTTTTCTTTTCCTGTGTTGTGTATCTGTATATTAGTTTTTTTGTTGACTTTTATGTGACGTACTTCAGCTGAAAATGTTTTAAATATGAAGCTTTTATTTTGCACTAAAATAAACCACATTATGGGTCTTTATTTTGCCTTTAATTATTTAGTTCTGCTGAGTTTTAGTTGAATATTTAGTGATGCAAATGTGGTAAGAGAATTCATTTTGGGACATTTTTGCAGAGGTCAGACTGAAGGACTTGGCTCCACTTGGTCCTGAATCTTCTGGCGGAGCATTAACTTTGGTATCATTCACAGGAGGGGTATCCCCGCCCACAAGTCCAGTCCGAGCAGAACCGCCCCCCGAGTCCGACTCCCACCAAAACATCCCGCATTTCTGCCCCTTCAAAATCCACCGCACGGCTTTGTATGAGAAGTCTGATGTGGTGTCACCTAGCAACATCTGCCCCAGCCACTCCCTCCACAACCTGCCCCGCCGCTGCCCCCTACAGGCCAGTGCGGTTTGACCACGAGGCTAAAAGCGTGGCACCGCAATGACCTTTACCACAAAGCCGCTGTGCTGAACTCAATCTGGAATCTTTATTGAATCAAAGTTAGAAATTCACCCCGAGCACTTTGGACACTTTTGATCCCAGATTTGAGGCGGACAGCAGCTTCCCAGACGTCGATATTTGGGGAAGCGTATAGAGGGTCAAGTTGGAGGAAATTGCCGTTTTTCAAAAAGCTCATCGCGATCAGCGGTAGGGGGTTTCCAGGGGAGACGAGAGCGGCGTGGAGCGGGAGGTGAACTCATAACACGACCTTCGACCCCCACGTGGCACCTTTTTTGATCCAAACGGAGAGAAAACGACACACAGACCTGCAGATCAATGCTAAAGCTAAAGCTAACTCCGTTCAGAACTTGACCCCCCGCGTCGTCGTATAAGTCCACGCTCCCGGTCCAGCACGCGTCCCCCGCGGTTGCCACGTGAACCCCGCTTTAAAGCATTCATCTATTTGGTTTATCATCAAAGAATATGAGGTATATGATGAACTATCTCTCTTTAACGTCAGACACTGGAGCAAAGAACTGGAGTTGTGCTAAATTATAATAAAAAAAACAGAACCAAAAACGTAAGTCTTGCCCCAACTGATGTTCTAAAAGTTTTTGGTTTTGCAGTAAAGCTTTCAGAGATGATACAGAAACAGGAGTTCAAGACGCAGAAACGCAAAAGTCTGGACGCTACCTCTGCCGACACGCGCTGGTTTGTTGTTCAGTTATAGTTTGATTGTTGTTATTTTCCCTCTATCTGCTGCCTCTTGGGTCAGTTTTACAAAAATACAAGGTGTCCATCCATTTTTATGCAGATGACTACCAAATTTAAGCGCCTTTTAAGCCGTCAAAGGACCTTTTAGTTTGTCTTAATGAGGTGAAACCATGGAGGGCTTGCAATTTTCTCCATTTTAATGAGAATAAAACTGAAGTTGTGTTACTCCTGGTGATTCAGCTGCTGTTATTTCTACCCTGTTGTCACAAACCTGGGTGTTAAGCTCGACTCTAGTTTGAAACTTGATGCTCAAATTAAGGCAGTTGTAAAGACCAGTTTTTTTCAGCTGAGGCGACTTGCCAAAGTAAAATCACTTTCATCTCGACGTCATTTTGAAATTTTAATCCACGCTTTTATCTCGACGCGGTTAGATTATTGCGACGCCTTATACTCAGGTCTCAACAAAACCTTACTTTCCCGTCTTCAGCTGGTCCAGAACGCTGCTGCTCGTCTTTTAACTGGTTCTCGGACATTTGATCACATAACTCCCATTCTCAAATCTCTCCTTGTTCAGTTTCGCATTGGTTTTAAGATTCTTCTATTTGTTTTTAATCGTCTGCGTGGCCTGGCCCGTCTGTATCTGTCTGAGCTGCTGGTGCCTCGCCCTCCCGCTCTCTCAGGTCTGCAGGTCGGGTTCTCCTCGTGGTCCCTAAGCCAAAAAGGAAACTTAGGGGCGATGGGGCTTTTTCAGTGGCTGCTCCAAGACTCTGGACTCTGCACTTCCACTGAATGTTAGACTGGACGACTCACTTCTGTTTTTAAATCTCTTCTTAAAACCCTTTTTTTTTTAGCTTGGCTTTTAACTCAGTGTAAAGAGTCGACATTTATCATGTTCTGTTTTTAATGTTATTGTGTCTCATGTGTTTTGTGTTTAACCTGTGTTGGAAAATGTCCGGCAGTCGCCCAAAGACGACCTTCAAATTAAGTAACACCGGCAACACAACGCTGACGTAACGCACATCATTTTGGTTGCACGTTCAGTGTTATGAAAATTACGACAGAACAAGCGAAGGTTTGGTCTTCCTCTTTGGTCTTATGGTCAAAATAAGTCCATTGCCTCCTGTCTGCACCTAATTATAAAGCGATTTTTTGTGCGATAGTCAAGAAGAGCGCAGCTAGCATGCTTTTTGTTGTTATTGTTAGCGCAAACTCCGCTCTGGCCTCTGAAAGTTGCAAAAAAGTGCTTAAAAACTCATCGCTGTGAATAATTAGGACGCTCAGAACACGCAAGGTAAAGGACGGATACCTTTGGACAACCGCGCGGCGTTTAAAATGAAACAGTTCTGCTTTTTTCACGTGTTTAACGTCGGTAAAAATCAAGTTCAAAGTGTATCAGCGAACTGCAAGATCAGACCGGCGCCTTGGCAGAGGTAGCGGCCGTTTCTGCATCGTCCCGTCCCGAACCGTCCCGCCCACACCCGTCAAAAACAGCAGTCGATCGTTTTTGCATCCCGTAATATTTGGTGTCTGTAGTACCAAAGAAAATCAGCAGGGGGCAGACTGATCGATGGTAAATGCAGCTCAGAACATGAAAGCGTCTCTATAAATAAATTAGCAATAAATAGCAAGACAAAAAAGAAAATTATATTAACATTATCAAGCCTACCCTGAATAAATAGTACAATCAAAAGTCTAAATCATCGTAAGAACAAGAACAGAAACAGCCCAAAGAGAGATAGTTTAAATTTTTGGTCTAAAATCAAGTTATTATCATCAATGTTTTTAGGATCTTTTTTTCTCAAGACATTTTACGTATTTTTTTTTTTAATACATTAGCGATAAGTAAGCAGTAGAACATAGATCTTTTTTCTACAAAATCTATAGAAGCACTAACAGATACATTCCGTCTAAAGAGTTCAATGCGAGGCTACGGGTTTGACCTTTGACCCCACATCTACGTTTGGTTTCTGAATGATTCTCGTCTTGTCAGTTGAGTTCGTTTTACTGCTGTGAAACAAACCTAATATTCTTTGGATAGTCCAACGTTGCAAAAAAAAACAACAAACAGTCAAATTGTCTGAGTACGGTGTCCGCGAAGGGCCAAAATAAACAATAAGACATCATTTGATTTCGCCCGCAATTGCACGCCTCAGACAAGATGGCGCTAGTACGTTTCAACGCTACACGCAGGCAGCCACGCAGTCCATTCGCTACACTGTTTTGGTTATGCTAAGTTATTTGGTTTACACGGTTTTGCTATTTTTGGCTTTTTGGTGAATGTGTCGTCTTTTTTTATTCTGCCTCTAATAATAAAAATCTGGAAGCTAAATTTTCACAGTATTTTTTCCAACCGACCTGATAAAAATCTCTAGCACGACTACGAAAAAAATAAGGAACTCTCGTAGTAAGTTTAAGCGAGTTACGTTATCCCAAATGAGTATAAGCACTAAAGTACATTACAGGAAAAAAAAACAAAAAAAAAAAAAAACGGCATCAAGATACACAGCAGAGATTGGAACAAAAAAATAAAAACAGATTATTTTTTTTTAGAAGATTCAGAAGTTCAGTGAGGTCATTTGCGTTTCGTTCCATCCAGGACCAGACGGTGGCGCTGGAGAGGAGGAGAGGATCCCAAAAAAAACACATCATCTGTTCCTCTTCCATGCTACAGTTCCACGATTCGACGAACTCGCCTTCTGCACGTCCCGTCCTCGTCCTCGTCCCCTCCTCGCTCTCCGTCTACATTTGGTAAGCGTACTTTTTGGTTTTGCTTCGGAAATTCCTTGGGTTTTTTTGTAGAGTGTTATATTTGGTTTTCGGTTAAATTTTTGGTATCCTCTTATAAAAGTTGTGAAGCCTGCGCCCGCCCTTCACTACCTGTCCACAGCTTTTCCCGTTCTCTGGGGTTCGGAGTAAGCAAGGAAGCGTTCCTTGGAATAAAGCTCCCCCATTTGGGAATTTCGGACAGGCGTTTAGGAGGGAGTCTTCGCGGATGTCCATTGGCGACTTTGGGGTCCCGTTTCGGTCCGCTGTTAGCCGCCATTTTGTGTCTTTTATTGTGTTCATATGTTTCGACCGCGGATTTTTGGACAAAAAAATCCGACGGCGTTAAGAATGCTTTGGTTTCCATTTGAGATTAATGGCAGTGTGAAGTGGAAAATGAGTATGAGTGATGGAGTAATGATGAGAAAAACACAATTTGACAAGACATACAAGGTTTAAGTGACTGGACAACACCGTGACGAAGCAAGATTTATTGACTTTCAAAGCTAACACATAATAACTTTACACGTGTTCTACCGTATCCCAAATTTCATATCTACAAGTTCTCGTAATATCGTCTCGAGTTCACAGGGCAGGTTCATTTCGAAATTGCCGAACACTTTTAAAGACAAAATGAAAGCTTTACCGAGCACGCTGCGCCGCCAGTTTAAGCCCCGATCGATCCATTTACGCCTTGAAATCGGCTCCACGTGTTGCCAACTTTAGCGGTTATCTTTGGCACTTAGTGAAAGCAAAGTCAATCACAAAAAAACACAGAGTGAAGACGGCGATGATTACGAGCCCGTAGCCGAGAAAGCTGCGACAATAAATAGTAAGTGGCGCTCCAAAACACTGCTAATAAATAAAAAGGTCGCGGTACGAGATGGCGGCGAAAAGTACCTATAGGCTCTTCGAACCAGAGGTAGGTAAAGAGACGCGCGGATACAGCAGAACATCCAACAAATACAAGAATGGTTTACAAAATGAAATGGATGGATGGAAGATGGAGGGATGAGCGAGTTGTAGAAGTCATGGTCCTGGATAGCTTCAGTATATACACGTCCTCTGAAATAAAGCTTTTCTCTCCGTTATTTTTGGTATTTGGGATTTTGGTATGGTTGTCATTTTTTGTCATTGTGTACTCCTCCGCCTCCTCCTCCTAAGGTAAATTTTTGGTTTAAACCCCTCCTCCCTCCTCTTCGTTTAGACCCGCAGCTTTTAAAGCAAAAGTAAGTATGCACAGTTCACCTTCTCCGATCTGGGTTTGTCCTTGCCGCCATTCCTTTGTCACTACGTAAAGTTTTTATTTGTCATTTTTGGTTTCTGCACTTGGACACGCGCCTCCGCCGTCTCCTCCGCCTCGTCGTTTTTCAAGTCTTTTGTTTTGTTTTCCTTCAGAGGCCGAGAGAGCGGAGGCGCCGCGTCTGATCAAATGTTATTGACAAAAACATCCTGGTTGCGTTTTGTTTTTGGATAGTTAAAGATTTTTGGTTTTGATCTTCCCCTTTCTCTTCTCCTCTTCTTTTGGCGTCCGTCTCGCCGTCCCTCCTCTCTTTCATTCTGTGTATTTTTGGCATCGAAAGACCGGGAGAGACGGAGAGAGAGAACCGTTTCGCCGAAGAAGAAGAGCGTTGACAAGAGGAAGAGATAGCTTTGGTGTGAAAGGCGAGGTTTACGATTCCCCGCCTCTGTACTCCTCCTCCTCTCCTCTGATTGGCCCTCGGTGTCATCACTCGATCTTGGCTCCTCCCAGTGAAGGCGGGCTGTGTGCCATTTCGATGGAGGAGCAGGAAGAGGCGGGGCTAGAGCAGGGTGAAGGAGAGCAGGGGGTGGGGCTTATGCTGCTGGCGGAGGGGAAAGGGGAGGACTGCGAGGCTTTGGCCGCGGCCGCACCGACCAGACCGGCTCCTTGGGACTGGGCCATGTGGAGCAGGGCCGGGTGCTTCAGGAACAGGGAGGAGGGCAGGGGCCCGCTCTGGCCCCCGGAGGCCCCCAGCATCACCTGTTTACTGCCCTCAAGACTGGAAAGAGGCAGCTGGCCACCACTGGCTGCTAGAGCTGGAAGACACAAACACAAGAGCACGTTAGCGTCTGGGACTTTACTGTAGATCTGAGATGGAATATTCTGGATTTGTGAAAAGATATTCTGTCTAGGGCGAGAGTTTGTTAATGTTTTGTCTTTGCTGCATGATTCCACATCCTGTTTTATATATTTGAGGGAAAAAAAAAACATTGACTGAGACGTGAATCCAGAGTTTTGACTGATGGTGTAAGTTAAAGATCAAATGACACAAAAGTGACTCTTGTCGGTTTGATTCATGTTTTAATGTTTTTCTCTCCTCAAAAACAGACCTGGAGTTGTGTATTTGTGTTGATATTTTTCTGAATGATGAAAAGTTCTCAAAATGGCGCCTATAAACTTAAAACAAAATGCATGATGGAAATGGATTTTTTAAAACTATTTCCATTTTCTTTAAACAAATTCACTGTCACATTTACTCTTGGACTGTGACTTCCTGTTTACAGGTGACATTTTGACGACATTTAACCTTTCAAACCACGTCATTTGTTATTTATATGATCATTCGCTATGGCAACGGTGTCAATTTTTCATCAGTGACACAAACAACTGGCAAACATTTCTTTAAAGCCACAGTTTGTAACTTTATTGCTAAAAAAAAAATGACTAAAATATAAGTGGTTTTTTTTTCAGTGTGAATGTTTTTAAAGCTCTGAAAAACACCGTGAGTGAGCTTGCATCTCCACAGACCTGACTCTTATTTGGCCAAGAGGGAGAACACCTCTTCCTGCTTATCCCTGTGGAAATGTTGTTCCTTTTGGGTGTAATATTCCACAGTATGGCATTAAACTAATCCGTTTGGTTTTAACTTTCACACAAAACTGACTCTTGTGAAGCTTTAGTCCATGTTCTAATGATGTTTCCTCCTCAAAAAAACAGACCTGGAGTTGTGTTTTGTTTCATTATCATTAGTCTGTAACATCTCCAAAGCTCAAAACGCTCTGTTCCACCTTGTGATGTCATCAAGTGGTAGTTTTCAAGTTAACTCCTCCTCCTTTTACCTTTAGTTCAGTCGAGATAAGAGACAACTGCAGGTCTGAAATGATCCAAATGATTCTATAAATGAAGGTGTGTGGAGTTTAAAAACACAGCGGAGCACTTCCTGTATCACCACATGATGACATCACAAGGAGTTTGAGAGAAGAACTCAGCCTAAATCTGCAGAAACAAAACACAACTCCAGGTCTGTGTGAGACGAGGAAACGACATTAAAACAGATCAGAAAGTTGCGTAATCTGGGCCTTTAACGTCCAAATGAATCCAATGAATATTCAGTGATACTTTTATAAGTTCTTAAAATACTTTTGCCGTCAGTCTCTTTTTTTTTTTACAGTAAATGTATTATTTATTTTTACCCACAAACCACTTCTCCTTTGTTCTTTCCCCATATGAATAAAGATAAATATATTTTTGATTTAACCCAAAATACCCCTGTTCCTTTGCCCTGGTTCACTGAAGGTCTCCAGATTAATTATGCGGCGGCGTTTTTGTTGAGCGACCAAAAACGAGCACGAAAACACACGCTTGTTGTTATGGAAACGGTCCCTGTTACTAACGGCGTGTCATGCAAAGTTGGACAACAGAAAGCTACGAAAATGCAAACACATGAATCTGAAAGAGGCTCCGGCCGAGCGCTTAACATCACAAAGAGCTCGACGACTGTAAAGAACCGCGCGTTTGGTTTAAGCCTGGACACGTAAACGTATTTATGCGTGTTCTCTTTGTTATTTATGCATGTTCTCTTTGTTATTCTTGTGTCATTATGAAAAGGAGAGATGGAAGTTTGAATGAGACACACAAACGAGCACGTACAGTGTAAAATGAGCGAGGCTAGAGCGGTTATAGCGGCTAATCTGGAGTCGAGTTTGATAGTTTTAATCCTGACTGCAAGTACCATAGCAACGCTGTCAATCAAACCTGTTGCTAACGGGTTAACATGAATATTTAACCCTGGAGAACTGAAAAAATTTGGCCACAGTTAATCGCTGCTATCCAAAATAAACAAACAAACAAACAAAAAAAATATGTCAAATTTAACGTCAAAAGCCCAGCGTGCCACTTCTGACCCCTGCATAGTGACACCTAGTGGATAAATATTGAGCTAAAATGAGCCAGAGCGGTCGTGATAAGATGATGACCCAAAAAAATTGTCTTCTCAGCAAAACGGTTCGTCAAATTGTGGTGTTTTTTTTGTTAATCTTTTTCGTAACGGCTTGCAGAATATCTAGAAGTACGTTTTATATTCTTTTTGGATAAATTAGCGACAAATTTGACCCTCCTAAATTAAGGAATAAAGGGTTAAAATTGAAAAAGTGGATATTTGATTGTTCATAATTTTCCAAAGACAAAAATGGTTCTTGGTTCTTCAGGGTTAAGATCAAAATGACGAGTCTCACAGCAGCAGTGACAGTTTTTTTTAACGTAAAGTGAAGCACGCCGTGTTTGGAACGCGGCGGCAGCTAGCAGGTTAGCTATGTCCAGTTATATAAACAGTCTCTGATGTGGACTCGCTGATCTGCGTGTCGATCAAATACAGGAAGTACCGTGGTAAAGGTCAGTGCAGTGTGGGGAAGTTTGGAAACCAGGCCGGACTTCAGACTAGTCCCGGTTTAGTTCGGAGTCTAGTCCCGGTTTAGTTCTGAGTCTAGTCCCGGTTTAGTTCGGAGTCTAGTCCCGGTTTAGTTCGGAGTCTAGTCCCGGTTTAGTTCGGAGTCTAGTCCCGGTTTAGTTCGGAGTCTAGTCCCGGTTTAGTTCGGAGTCTAGTCCCGGTTTAGTTCGGAGTCTAGTCCCGGTTTAGTTCTGAGTCTAGTCCCGGTTTAGATCTGACTCTAGCCCGGTTTAGATCTGAGTCTAGTCCCGGTTTAGTTCTGAGTCTAGTCCCGGTTTAGATCTGAGTCTAGTCCAGGTTTAGTTCTGAGTCTAGTCCCGGTTTAGTTCTGAGTCTAGTCCCGGTTTAGATCTGAGTCTAGTCCCAGTTTAGATCTGAGTCTAGTCCCGGTTTAGTCCTGAGTCTAGTCCCGGTTTAGTCCTGAGTCTAGTCCCGGTTTAGTCCTGAGTCTAGTCCCGGTTTAGTCCTGAGTCTAGTCCCGGTTTAGTCCTGAGTCTAGTCCCGGTTTAGTCCTGAGTCTAGTCCCGGTTTAGTTCTGAGTCTAGTCCAGGTTTAGTTCTGAGTCTAGTCCAGGTTTAGTTCTGAGTCTAGTCCAGGTTTAGTCCTGAGTCTAGTCCCGGTTTAGTTCTGAGTCTAGTCCCGGTTTAGTTCTGAGTCTAGTCCCGGTTTAGTTCTGAGTCTAGTCCCGGTTTAGTTCTGAGTCTAGTCCCGGTTTAGTTCTGAGTCTAGTCCAGGTTTAGTTCTGAGTCTAGTCCAGGTTTAGTTCTGAGTCTAGTCCCGGTTTAGATCTGAGTCTAGTCCCGGTTTAGATCTGAGTCTAGCCCGGTTTAGATCTGAGTCTAGTCCCGGTTTAGTTCTGAGTCTAGTCCCGGTTTAGATCTGAGTCTAGTCCAGGTTTAGTTCTGAGTCTAGTCCCGGTTTAGTTCTGAGTCTAGTCCCGGTTTAGATCTGAGTCTAGTCCCGGTTTAGATCTGAGTCTAGTCCCGGTTTAGTCCTGAGTCTAGTCCCGGTTTAGTCCTGAGTCTAGTCCCGGTTTAGTCCTGAGTCTAGTCCCGGTTTAGTCCTGAGTCTAGTCCCGGTTTAGTCCTGAGTCTAGTCCCGGTTTAGTCCTGAGTCTAGTCCCGGTTTAGTCCTGAGTCTAGTCCCGGTTTAGTCCTGAGTCTAGTCCCGGTTTAGTTCTGAGTCTAGTCCAGGTTTAGTTCTGAGTCTAGTCCAGGTTTAGTTCTGAGTCTAGTCCCGGTTTAGATCTGAGTCTAGTCCCGGTTTAGATCTGAGTCTAGTCCCGGTTTAGTTCTGAGTCTAGTCCCGGTTTAGTTCTGAGTCTAGTCCCGGTTTAGTTCTGAGTCTAGTCCCGGTTTAGTTCTGAGTCTAGTCCCGGTTTAGATCTGAGTCTAGTCCCGGTTTAGTTCTGAGTCTAGTCCCGGTTTAGATCTGAGTCTAGTCCCGGTTTAGTTCTGAGTCTAGTCCCGGTTTAGTTCTGAGTCTAGTCCCGGTTTAGTTCTGAGTCTAGTCCCGGTTTAGATCTGAGTCTAGTCCCGGTTTAGTTCTGAGTCTAGTCCCGGTTTAGATCTGAGTCTAGTCCCGGTTTAGTTCTGAGTCTAGTCCCGGTTTAGTCCTGAGTCTAGTCCCGGTTTAGTCCTGAGTCTAGTCCCGGTTTAGTTCTGAGTCTGTCCCGGTTTAGTTCTGAGTCTAGTCCCGGTTTAGATCTGAGTATAGTCCCGGTTTAGTTCGGAGTCTAGTCCCGGTTTAGATCTGAGTCTAGTCCCGGTTTAGTTCTGAGTCTAGTCCCGGTTTAGATCTGAGTCTAGTCCCGGTTTAGTTCTGAGTCTAGTCCCGGTTTAGTTCTGAGTCTAGTCCCGGTTTAGTTCTGAGTCTAGTCCCGGTTTAGTTCTGAGTCTAGTCCCGGTTTAGTTCTGAGTCTAGTCCCGGTTTAGTTCTGAGTCTGTCCCGGTTTAGTTCTGAGTCTAGTCCCGGTTTAGATCTGAGTCTAGTCCCGGTTTAGTTCGGAGTCTAGTCCCGGTTTAGATCTGAGTCTAGTCCCGGTTTAGTTCTGAGTCTAGTCCCGGTTTAGATCTGAGTCTAGTCCCGGTTTAGTTCTGAGTCTAGTCCCGGTTTAGTTCTGAGTCTAGTCCCGGTTTAGTTCTGAGTCTAGTCCCGGTTTAGTTCTGAGTCTAGTCCTGGTTTAGTTCTGAGTCTAGTCCTGGTTTAGTTCTGTGTGTTTGGTCCCAGTTTAGTCCCAATCGTGCAACTATAAACGCATCCTGAAGCAAAACAACAGGTTCACTACTAAGTTTACTACCACAGCTATTACTACTACTACTACTACTACTTTGACTACTGTATAGTTAATGCCACTTCACTATAAGCTTCCCGGTTCAGTTCTTTTTCCCCTGGACAGTTGTACATCACTGAAACACACCTTGGATAGTGGCCAGTGGATTGTTACGAAGGAGACTGGGGTTCACTCCCATCACAGCGTTCTACTACTACTACTACTACTACTACTACTACTGCTACTACTACTACTACTACTACTACTACTACACATTACTGTATAGTTAATAGCAAACGAAAAATAAACTCTGGACAAAAACTGGATAAAAAATTGCAGGAGTGAAGACGTTTGGTTGCTCATTCTTGAGTTCTGGTCAGATTATTTACGACTTAGCATAGTCTTTCAAGCCCCTAATGAGTGATTTCACACGTATTAGCATCCTGGCTCACTCTAGCGTTCTCTTTGTTCCTTTGTTTGCTTTGGGTCTGAGGATAGAGTTATAAACGGGGGATAGATGACGTCTCAGGCCTCCATTTCTGTTCAAAGAAGGACTGTCTTTCCAAACAAAAATAGCTTCTTTAACCATTTCTTTTCTTTGTACGGCTAATGCCACTTCACTATAAGCTTCCCGGTTCAGTTCTTTTCCCATTGGACGTCACTGAAACACACCTTGGATAGTGGCCAGTGGATTGTTACCAAGGAGACCGTGGTTCATCCCTGTGTTCACTCCCATCACAGTGTTCCTGGTTTTTCACACACACCAGCACCACACAAGAAAGAAAGAAAGAAAGAAAGAAAGAACGAGAGAGGAGGCAGGAGAAAGAGAGAAAAGAGAGAGGCAGAGGGGAAAAAAAGACAAGAGACAAAAGAAAGCAGGGTTAGCTGCAGCAGAGACATGTTCAGGACATAGAAAATCAGCAGTGCAGGCAGAAACAAGCGCTGAAGAGAAGTGGGTCTGTAAACAACATCTGGGTCACGTTAAAGAGATGCATTTGACCCAGGAAGGGTCAAACGCACAGGGCAGATCTCCCAGTGGGGACAATAAAAGCTAAACTGAGCTGGATTTGAATTATAATTTTCAGTTTACATGTTTAGTTTGATGGACTCATGAGACAAAAATGAAAAAATCTGCAGCATGGTTTTGGCACATGGGAAAATAAACCAGAAATACATTTACAACTGTTCAATATAAGTATGTTTTGTTTTTGTTTTTTGTTTTTTTTTTTGTTTTTTTTAAATTATTGGGATTTTTATTTTTATTTTTTTTTATTTTATTTTTTTTATTATTATTGGGAATATTTTTATTTATTTGCTGAAAAAATATAAGGTAAACATTATTATTATTATTATTATTATTATTATTATTATTGTTATTGTATATATGATTTTTTTTATTAATTAATTAATTAATTTATTTTTACTACTTTCTACATTGTATATACACACAGAAGACATGAAATATATGGAATTATGGAGTAAATATTTTTCTTCAAAGCAAAGGGTGGCTACTTTGAGGATTTGAATACAACACAAAAAATTTATATATTTAGTAGAATTATTTAACATTTTCTCTTTGTTGCATAATTCCATAAATCACGCTCCATATATTTGACGTCTTCTGTTTGTATATAATGTAGAAAGCTGTAAAAATAAAGAAAAAATTAGATGTATCCAAACTTTTTACTGGTGGTGTTTTCTGCACTAAACACTGATAAAAAAAAAAAAAACAAACACACTTATATAAACACTTTTTCTCATGTTTTCTTTCCCTTGTGTCAAAACCATTCACTGCTTAATAATCTGTGACATTTTATTCTAAAGTGCAGGATCTTGGATGTTGTTTACAGACTCCAGAGCAGCTCCGTCGCGTCGCGTTCGCTCGTGTTTCTCGGTCGTATTCACCTCAAGTTTGCAGCAAAATCGGTGATGTAGTTAGACACGTCACCGTTCTTTTTACCCATGCGCCATAAGCTGTGAACAGAAACACACACAAACACACAATAGAGGGTTAGACACGGCACCGCTGCACACAGGGAGCAGTGTTTGCCCAAAGGCACGCTGGAACATGTGTGTGTGTGTGTGTGGATAGTAAATAAACGCGTGTGTTATCAGAGATTTAACTCCAAACTGCAGGTGAATCGAACCTTCAGTAAAAACACACAGGGAAATGATACGTTAGCATAATACGTTAGCATCTTTACATGTTTTGAATAAATGTAGCAAATGCAGGGTTTGTTTATTTCTACATTTGCGGTGTCGTATTTAAAGTGCGTTTGGCAGAAGTCCAATGTTTTTCAGAGCGAGTGAGTGAGCGCGACGTCACAGCGTTCAAGTCCAAATGAGGCTCATCCAGGCCAGAGCAGGTGTAGCGGCGAATTTAAGGTCAAGTTTCACATTTGGAATTACGTCCACGTGTATCATAGCAACCAAAGAGCCAATCAGGAGCGAGGCTGTTGAAGGTAACGCCCCTTTCCGTCCACACCGCTGGTTTAGCAGGGAGCGGGCGCTTAGCAACGCTGTCAATCAAACCTGTTGCTAACGCTAACAGGAGCGACCTCGGGGACAGAAGGACCTGATTTGTCTGTTATTAATGTTCATATCTTGATTTACAGACACAAAAGTGAAATAAAAACCCCAGGATCATGTAGAGGGTTAATACGAACATTTAAGACCAGAATGAGTCTGAAGCAGCAGAGACAGAGAGAGGACAGATTAAAAAAAAAACAACGAAAAAAAAAACCCCTTCAAATTAACTAAAAAAACAAACAAACAAAAAAACAAACAAACAAAAAACTCAAAATAACAAAAATAAATAAATAAATAAATAAGAAAAAAAACCTCAAAAACAACAACCTCAAAATAACAAAAATAATAATAATAAAACTAACTAACTAACTAAAAAAAAATAAAAATAAAAATAAATAAAATAATAAACTTAAAAAAATAAACTCCAAATAACTCAAAAAAATGAACCCAAGGATCATGTAGAGGGTTAATCTGAACATTTAAGACCAAAATGAGTCTGAAGCAGCAGAGACAGAGAGAGGAGACAGATTTTATACAGAAAGTGAACTGGAGCCAGAGTCGATGGAGCAGGAAGTGCATCCATGATCACTTCCTGTTTGTAATGCGGCGGCTAGCAGGTTAGCTATGTCCATTTATATTTACAGTCTATGGTTCAGTGGGGGAGTATAGTAATAGTTTTGTATCAGTTAAGTGGCAAAAAAAAAAGTCCCCCCCACAAAAAAAACAAAAAACAAAACAAAACAGGGATTTCTAAAGTAAAACAGGACTCCACCTTAGTCATTATTGAAAATGTTATCCAAAATATAGAGATGATTGACTTTTTAGGTTTATCTTTATGAAGTTTTTGTTGAGTTACACTAAAATGAATAAATATATAAAGATGAGGCAGTGACAGGGAGCTGCAGGTGGGTCAGGGGTCAGAGGTCAGAGGTCAGGGGTTAGGGGGTCAGGGTCAGACAGTGGACAGGGAGCTAATGTTAAACAAATAAAATGAAGACTTCACCAGAGACATGTTTGTGTCTCAATGCTAACGCTAATGCTAATTTTGAGGCATAATAAATATTAAAACATCACAAACTGAAGTGTCTATAGATAAAATAATCTGGTAGTTTTATTTAGATTAGTTTGAATTTTAATAGGTTGTTTGTTTTATGTTTTCTGATTTTAATAAAAGTGAGACGTTGAGCTAGCTAGCATGCTAATGTGCACACCGAGCCCAATCACGCACAAGGAGCACATTTTCCTGACGTTTTAAATGCTGATTTAACAAAACTATTGACTCCTATGTTTATTTGTCTAATTATAACGATTGTGTCATTTAAAAACGCTTTGGCCGTGTTCACCTTTACGGTCGTTCAGTCACAGAACAGGAATTACCTCTACGTCACATCTGCTGCTCGGGTCCAACCAGGAAGTGACTTTATGAAACACCCGACGACACTGGGACACTTTTCAAATTAAAATCTTAAATATTATTATGTTTAGTGAAAAAGTCACCTGTCCTGTGCACTTTACAGAGTTAGTTTTGAGCGTTTTCATCGTGTGTCTATGAGAAATACTTTTACTTTTTAACTTGTATTGGGTACTTTACTGTCTGGGATATTTATTTGTTTAATTATTGAACTATAGTCAAACTTTTTAAATACATTATCAACCAAATAAAAGTTTAAACATAGTGACTGACGGCGTCTAAAGAGACACCCAAAAAGACGATGGGTGACATTATTAAATCCAGTTGTAAAAATAAATAAATAAAATAAAATAAAATAAAATAAAATTACAAACCTTCTGATTATGAAAGTTTGGATTTTTATTTATTTATTTATTTTAGTTTTTCTTAGTTTATTTTTATTTATTTTATTTATTGTAATTAATAATTCCACCGAGCATCTTGTCTGTGTGTTTTAGAGACTCTGCTCCACATAACAATTAGAAACATTAAAACACTATTAGGACTCTTATAATAATAATAATAATAATAATAAATATAATAATAGTAAAATAATAATAATAATAATAATAATAATAATAATAATAATAGTAAAATAATAATAATAATAATAATAATAATAATAATAATAATAATAATAATAATAATAATAATAATAGTAAAATAATAATAATAATAATAATAATAATAATAATAATAATAATAATAATAATAATAATAATAATAATAATCACAATGAGTCAGTTCACGTTTGCCGTTTTATTCCTGACCTTAAGTCGTTTACTCTCGGTGTTTATTCGGGCGTGTGCATCAGCAGCTCGTTTAAATGGAACGTGCCTGTGGATGATCCTGTCCCACTTTTTAAGCAGACGTGAGCTGAGCTGGTTTTATAAAGGTGTTTTAAAGGAGAGTTTTATTTGTTTTAGGCTCGGTTCAATGTAAAACTAAACTTTACAAACTGGTAAAAAAAATGGAGGTGATCAGCAGGAAAGAGTTTTCTTCTTTGCAGGATATTTGTCAAAACTCTGAGCTCACTTGCACACACAGACTGTACAGTTTGTATAAATGGACGTAGCTAACCTGCTAGCCGCCGCGTTACAAACAGGAAGTGATCATGTGCGCACTTCCTGTGTCCTCTCTCTGTCTCTGCTGCTTCAGACTCATTTTGGTCTTAAATGTTCAGATTAACCCTCTACATGATCCTGGGGTTAATTTTTTTTTAGTTATTTGGAGTTGTTTGTTTTTTTTTTGTTTTTTTTATCTATTGTCTATTTTATTTATTTATTTATTTATTTATTTGTCTATTATTTTTATCATAATTTTTTTGTTATGGGGGGAGGGTCAGTTTATATTCTTTCTTTTTTTGTTATTTTAAGTTTACTTTTGTTTTTTTTTAAACTGTGTCCTCTCTCTGTACCTGCTTTTTAGTTATTTTGAGTTTATTTATTTTTTTGTTATTTTGAGTATTTTTGAGTGTTTTTTTGGTCTATTGTCTATTTTTTTTTTTTTTTTTTTTTTTTGGTATGGGGGGGCAGTTTATTTTCTTTTTGTTTGTTTGTTTGTTTGGGTTTTTTTTTTGGTTTTTTTTGTTTTTTATTATTTTAAGTTTACTTTTTTTGTTTTTTTTAAACTGTCTCCTCTCTCTGTCTCTGCTGCTTCAGACTCATTCTGGTCTTAAATGTTCGTATTAACCCTCTACATGATCCTGGGGTTTTTATTTCACTATTGTGTCTGTAAATCAAGATCTGAACATTAATAACAGACAAATCAGGTCCTTCTTTCCCCGAGGTCGCTCCTGTTAGCGTTAGCAACAGGTTTGATTGACAGCGTTGCTAAGCGCCCGCTCCCCGTTAAACCGCACCGCTGGACAGGAAGGGGCGTTACCTTCATCAGCCTCGCTCTGGATTGGCTCTTCGGTTGCTATGATACACGTGGTCGGAATTCCAAATATGTAACTCTCATTTGTAACGCCTCATTTGGAGCTGAAGCTGTGGGTGACGTCGCTCACTCAATCACGCTCGGGTCAAACGGGTCACTGTGAACCGCCGTCACCTGTGGCGTTTGAATGTGAAAGTGTTGTGTCATTCAGGTGATATCGAGGTGATATATAAACTCATTTGTGCCACTTCTGTTTCACTCTTGAACAAATCTGCTCAACACAAACTCACATCAGTCACTTTATGTCCAACGCGCTTCAGTCTGTGCGAAAAATGAAGCGCTGAAGTCGTAGTTGTTCTGAATTCTGTGTGTGCGGTGGAGCTGGTGGAGTAACCCGGACTCTCTATGTTCATGCAGTGCACAAAATGAGCAGGAGACATTAATAATGGACTGGGCTCGTTGTTTTGTCTGAGTCTGACTCCTGCCGACGACACACTGAGCTTTATAAATGTGTTTTAATCTGCTGGCACGGAGCCCAAGATGAATTTCCTTTGAAAGATAATAAGGTTTATTTTATCTTATCTCATCTTACTTGAATTACTATCACTTCCACTTGTATAACTTGAATAACTGGCTTTAAATATCTCACGCAGCCTCTCGTTTGGCAGGTGAACAGGCCCTGAGGGAGGAGCGCTCTAATTATGACTTGTACCGATATTTAGTTCAATCCTCCATGTTTCATAACGCTCAGCTGTGGCTTGATGTGGTTCACTGCACAAGGAATTTGAGTTTCACTTTGTAATAACTATTCTTTAATTAGCCTAAACACAGCACGAACAAGTGGATGAATGAATGAAAGACTCAGAGTCATTCAGGGTTAATTAAAGACTAATCCCTAAGGATTAGGGTTAAATTAAATTAAGGCTGAGTAAACTGTTTTATTATGGGTTATTAAGAAACATTTAAGTGCAGGTATAATAAAATGTTACTGTAATTGGTACACAACTAATTTTAACACGAGGAAGTTGAGGAAAAAGGATTGGCCTGGGTGTGTAATGTGAGCAAGAACATAAAATCTATTTAATTGTTTTATTTATTTATCATTTTATTTTATTTTATTTTATTTATGTATTTATTTATTTTATTTTATGGATAATTGAAATGATTTTTTTAATAGTTTCATTTATTTATTTATTACTTTTATTTATTATTTATTTATTTTATTATTTGTATTTTATTTATTTATTTATTTTTATTTTATGGATAATTGAAATGTTTTTTTTAATAGTTTAATGTACTTATTTATTATTTTTATTTATTATTTATTTATTTAATTTATGTATTTATTTTTATTTTATGGATAATTTATGTATTTTTATTTTTTTGTACAATCTCACCTGCAGACACGTTACATAAGGATGTTTTCAAAATCATAAGATATTAGGTAATACCCCATCAGTTTTAACCAGAGGGAGTTTAATCATGTGACACTTTACTCTGATCATAATGTTTAAAGGTTTTGTCCCGTGTTCACTTTATGGTCACAGAATGTCTCATCTGCTGCACATGTCCAACCACAAAGTCACATTTAAACTGGACCAAAGTAAACAAACACATCATAAATACCTCGGAAATGTTTTGCGTAAATTCTTAGACATAATTAGGTTCCGTGTGTTTAATGAAATGACCAGTCGAACCTGTTGGGACGAGACGAGATCTAAGAGAATAAACCTCCACACGATGGTGAACACAGCTTTTTTCATTTGGATTGGACCAAAAAGGGTCAAATACTGGACAGTTCTATTATTTATATTATTAGATCCAGTAACAGTAACAGAAAAATATTAGATAAAGTAAATAAAAATTGTGAAATTGGCTGGTAAACTTATCTAATTGAACTGGAAACAAAAAAAAAAACAAAAATTTACACTAATCTATTGTATGACATAATGAAACATGTCCAAGTAGAAAAAAAAAAAAAAAAAAATAGAGGGAAAGTGTATATTTTGAACTTGACGTGGGATATATTTCTGAAGTACTTTGACAAACATGTGAATATTTATTTATTCATTTATATTTATTTATTTTTGAAATTATTATTATTATTATTATTATTATTATTATTATTATTATTATTATTTTATTATGTTTATTATTATTATTTGTCTGTTTTGTATTTATTTATTTAATTTATATATGTTTTATGTATACATTGATTTTATTTATTTATTTATTTTCTTCTGTTTAGCTATATTTATAACACAATATTTATACACAATACACAACGTCAATAAAAAGATTATTAAATGAAAAAAAAAACAAAAAAAAAAACATTAAACTTAGAGGGAAAGTGGACATTTTTAACTTGACATGGGATGTATTTCTGGAGGACTTTGACAATTTATGACAGTTTATATGTATTAATTTATATTTACTTATTTATTTTTGATTGATTTTTTGTCTGTTTTTGATTTATTTATTTTATTTATATATATTTTTATGTATACACTGATTTTTTCTTCTGTTAAGCTTCATTTAGAACACACACATCAGGTTATTACCAAATATTACACTGATAAACTTGAATAAAAAGATCACTAAAACCACAAACATTAACGTGTCAAAGCCTCATCCTGTCTCTCCTCGTGTGAACCGTGTCCCTCGGCGCTCACATGCTTTACCCGTGATGCTGCACATGCGTGTCGTGTGTGGTTACCCTGCGTTGAGGCTGAGTGAACTGTGGCTGGGGGTGGCGGGGCTGGCCGTGCTGCGGGGAGGAGGGGGCGGAGTCACGGGGGAAGGGGCGGAGCTCAGAGAGGGGTGGCTGGAGGAGGAGAGGCTGGAGGTCAAAGGGCACATGGAGGACATGGTGCTCACTGGTGTGCTGCTGAGACTGGTCACGGCCTGCGACAGCTGGCTGGACATCTGCAACGCAAAAATCAAACGTCATATGTCTGCGTCGCGTCTGTTCACCCTTTTCTTTAGCGTTATGATGTTTTTATTTACTCATTTTGATTATTTACACTTCGTTAACCGCTCGTTTGAACGTCGTGAGGTTCAGATCTGAGCCAAAGAAAAGAAACGGTTTGAGCGGAGAGTAAACGAGGCAAAGACAATCCATCTTTGAACAGGGACGTCACCGATCACCTGTTTATGTAACGCCACCTAAACAAGGAAAACAGTAGTGCTAGCCAGTATGCTAACAGTTACATGAGAGCAGGGACCTGGACGATTATGCAAAATATGACTCAGGGACCAAGCCCACAAACAGAAACTAAACAAACACAAACTAAACAAACACAAACTAAACAAACAGAAACTAAACAAACACAAACTAAACAAACAAACTGTAAACAAAGGTTTTTTTTCCAGTTTCAGTGTCGTTAGCTCCTCCTCAGACAGATATCGCGGAATGAATGTGCATTGTGTCCTGCGTCCTGATTGGCTAAGGGACTGACAGTGTGACTCTGAAGTGCTGTACGTTTGCAATTTGTTTTCTCCCCGACAAAACCCACAATGTCGATGAAACGTTCTGCACCGACAAAGACGCCTACGAAGGTTTGAACTTTGAGAGAGTTTAAACGAGAGAGAAATGTGAGAAAATGTTAACGCCTGTGTGAGAAAAGTGTATAAAGTGTGTGGTGAGGGGTTTTACAGACAAAAACAGACAGAATAATTGAACAAAATAAAGCTGATGACTTTGCGGGTGATTTTTAGAACTCAACCCCCGCGATAAACGAGGGACCGCTCTGTTCCACCTTGTGATGTCATCATGTGGCGATACAGGAAGTGCACCGCTGTGTTTTTAAACTCCACACACCCTCAATTCTAGAATCATCTGGATCATTTCACCGCTGGAATAGAGACTTAACGGCTCCTTTTACCTTTAGTCCAGTCGAGATAACTTGTAAAACTACCACTTGATGACATCACAAGGTGGGACAGAGTGTTTTTTGAGCTTCGCGGATGTAAACGGACTAATAACAAAGTGTAAGTCGTACCATGTGGGGGCTGTAGCAGTGTGTTTTGTGCGAGCTGGGGGCCGCGGGGGGCTGGCTGGGCAGGGGGGGCGTGGCGCTGCTCGGGTTGATCCGTTTCTCCTTCTGCCTCCGGTTACAGAACCAGACCCGGATCACCTCCTTCTCCATGTTGAGCTGCTCCGCGATCAGTAGGATTTCCTCTGACGTGGGCTTCTGGTTCTGCTGGTACAAGGCAAGAGCGGAGGGCGACTTTACAACCAGAACACTGTCGTTTCATTCATAAAAAACACACTCAAACACAAACGAAGCAGCGTGATGACGTAAAGCCTCTGAACAGGTTTCACTCTCGCTCCTCGGCGTTGGGTGCGTGTCTGTTTAAGATCTAACAGCGATAACAGGCTGGATTTGTTCATTTAAAGCTGCAATGCGGAACTAATCGGTGTCAGGCAAAAGATTCCTTCCTCATTTTTACAGATTTTGCCAGCGACAATCAAAAAATCTGATCTTTTTATCTGAGTCAGCGTGAAACCCGTGTGTTCCAATATGAGCTTATCGTTCGAAATATTAAAGCTGGAGCTAAATATTTATTCTTCTTTGTAAACGTGGGGAGATTTTTGTCGTTTTTATGTGATATTTGAGCTGTAGACGGTTGAATAAGTAACTCAGATGGTTAATTATGGGTTTATTCTGCCATTTATGTGTTGAAGCTCAGGCCTTTGAATGATTCTGCCTATTTCTAAACTGGTTCATTATCCACAGACTTTATATAAATGCTTCAAAATGTGCCATCGTGACAGGCCTAAACCCACGATTACTGTAAAATAAATAAATACATGAGAAGAATCCAAACTGTTATTGTGTCTTTAGATGTCGTAATGAGGGAATGGATGTTTCTGGAATTAGACTTTTTTCTCTTTCAGTAAAAATCATCAATAAAACAAAGCCAATAATCTGATTTATGGAGCAGAAATTCATCAATACCTTTTCAATCTGCCCCAGGACAACTGAATCTTAAAAAGGTAACACCAGTGGAATGAAGAATGTAATGTTTTAATAACTGTACAATGAGATAAATATTTTAAAAGTCCTTTTCCAAAGAGCGTCTGTCTCCTCTTTGCACCAGACCTGACGTTACAGAGGAAGAGTTATGGAAAACTCTTATGTGTCATGTTAACGCGAGGCACCTGTCAAGTGTTAAGTGACAACGGTTTATGTCACTGTGATGTTTGTGAATCTCAATGTGATGTTTATGAATCTCAATGTGATGTTTATGAATGTCAGTATTATGTCTGTGATGTTTATAAATGTTATTGTGATGTTTTGGACTGTCAATGTGATGTTTATGAAAGTCAATGTTATGTCTGTGGTGTTTATGAATGTCAGTTGATGTTTGTGAATGTCAATGTGATAATTATGAATGTCAGTATTAAGTCTGTGATGTTTATGAATGTCAATGTGATGTTTCTGAATCTCAGTGTGATGTTTCTGAATGTCAGTATTGTACTGTGATGTTTGTGAATGTGATTGTGATGTTTTGGAATGTCAATGTGATGTTTATTAATCTCAATGTGATGTTTCTGAATGTCAGTGTGATGTTTATAAAAGTCAGTGTGATGTGTGTAAATGTAAATGTGATGTTTATGAATATTAATGTGATGTTTTGGAATGTCAATGTGATAATTATGAATGTCAATATTATGTCTGTGATGTTTGTGAATGTGATTGTGATGTTTTGGAATGTCAATGTGATGTTTATTAATCTCAATGTGATGTTTATTAATCTCAATGTGATGTTTATTAATCTCAATGTGATGTTTCTGAATGTCACTGTGATGTTTATGAAAGTCAGTGTGATGTGTGTAAATGTGAATGTGATGTTTATGAAGCTCAATGTGATGTCTGTGATGTTTGTGAATGTGATTGTGATGTTTTGGAATGTCAATGTGATGTTTATTAATCTCAATGTGATGTTTATTAATCTCAATGTGATGTTTATTAATCTCAATGTGATGTTTCTGAATGTCACTGTGATGTTTATGAAAGTCAGTGTGATGTGTGTAAATGTGAATGTGATGTTTATGAAGCTCAATGTGATGTCTGTGATGTTTGTGAATGTTATTGTGATGTTTCTGAATGTCAAATGTCAGTGTGATGTTTATGAAAGTCAGTGTGATGTTTATGAATGTCAGTGTGGTGTTTGTGAAAGTCAGTGTGATGTGTGTAAATGTGAATGTGATGTTTGTGAATATTAATGTGATTATTATGAATGTTAACATGCGTGTTAATGTTCGTGTAGTGTTTGTTGCCTTTTTACGTTGTGTGTTTTTTGTTTTGTTTTTTTGTAAATTTCTGTAAAAATAAAAACTGGAAGCGTTGTGTGTTGTGCATTGTCTCACGGTCATGAAGGAGCGCTCCAGGGCCACCCGCACGTTGGTCTCGATGCTGGTTCTCTTCTTTCGGCGTCGCCCCGGGACGCCCTCGAAGCCCAGGGAGGGGGAGGAGAGAGAGCTGGGGCTGGGGAGGGTGCTGTCAATGGACATGGTTTCTACACAACACAACGGGCAAAAAGACACAGCTCAGGGGGATTCAGTGAGTTTGGGAAATATGTGGAACATTTAGATCATTATTTCTGTATTTTAAATGACTGGTTAATGAAATAAGTGTAGAGTTAAAATAGTTTAAAGTACAAAAGGATCAAAACAAGGCTAGAATGAAAATAAATTGAGAAGATATTTGCAAAAAAAAGAAAGTTGAACAAGTTTAAATCTTAAGCTCCATAAGGAAAAATATCTCTGCAGCTGCGTTTACACTGGGTTTGTTCTGGTCCTATTCTAGTCCCAGTTTAGTCCTCATTTAGTCCTAATTTAGTCCAGGTTTAGATCTAGTTTTGCTGTGATGTGTGTGTAAAGGAGTACAATAGTAGTTAATATTTTGTTTACATCAGTGGTTCTCAAACTGTGATCCGGGGCTCCTGGGGGTCGCTGGGCCCCAACATTAATTTCTAGCGATGTACGATCCAAAACATGTTTAATGCTGATGGAAACAACTACACCAAAGTACTGGGAGAACATAGTTTAAACTTTCAAATTTGATAATGCTGCTGTCCTGAGGAGCAGGACGGTGGACCCTGGGATATTTTCATAGCAATAGGGAGCCTAAAAATTTAAGAACCCTTTGAATAAACCATTTATTTATTTATTTATTTATTTACTTACTTATTTATTTTATTTTTTATATTTTTATGTATTTATTTATTTACTTATTTATTTTATTTTTTATATTTATTTATTTATTTATTTATTTACTTACTTACTTACTTATTTATTTTATTTATTATATTTTTTTTATTTATTCATTTATTTACTTACTTATTTATTTATTTTATTTTTAATATTTTTTTTATTTATTTACTTACTTCCTTACTTATTTATTTTATTTATTATATTTATTTATTTACTTACTTACTTATTTATTTTATTTATTATATTTATTTATTTACTTACTTACTTATTTATTTTATTTTTTATATTTTTTATTTATTTTTTTATTTATTTTATTTTTTATATTTTTTATTTATTTTTTTATTTATTTTATTTTATTTTTTTTATTTATTTAATGCATTTATTTTGCTGTCATATAAAACAGAAGTAACACAGTATATAAAAATCAGGTGCAGGGAGCGGTAAAAAAACCCAAAGAGTCTCACCTGCATCGTTGAGCCACTTCTCCAGCAGTGGCTTGAGTTTGCACATGTTTTTAAAGCTCAGGTTCAGGGCCTCGAAGCGGGAGATGGTCGTCTGGCTGAAGTCGTTGCCGTAAAGTTTCCCCATGGCCAAACCCACATCGCCCTGAAAACGACACAATCAGACTCACAATCAGATCTGACTTATACAAAACTACAAATATCATGTAGACGTGTTTTAGCAACGACGTTTATTCATCCAGAGCCTCACTTTTGTGTTAAAAAAAAAGTAAAATTTGTGCAATAAAATAGTCACTTTCCTCAGTTTCCTCCTGCATCTTAATTATTCACAGTGATGAGTTTAGAAGCAGAACTTTCACAACTTTCAGAGACAAGAGCTTTGCCATCACGATATAGCTAAAAAACAAACAAACTGGCATGCTAACAGTGCACTTCCTGATTCACGCACACTAAAAGACAGCACAGCAGACTTATTTTGACTCACAGATTTGCTTTTACAGTTATTTGCGCTAGAGAAATCAGTTTGTTTATAGAATTCTTTACAATAACACCAGAAAAAAAGCCAAAGTGTGCAGGAAAATTAAAAAAACAACTCAAAAGCCACCGCAAAAATACCAAACTATACATTTTCTCTAACAGATTTTGCCACATGGACACAGCGGCTGCATCCACTTGTGAAAACCGTGTCATAAACGACATTATTTCATGCGTCAGACGTTTCAGAGCCGACAGAAGAACAGGCCGCACTCACCTGTGTGAAGCCCAGTTTGATGCGTCTTTGTTTGAAAGTGCGAGCGAACTGCTCCAGCTCCTCCAGGTCGCTGGGCTCCTCGGGGTGAGAGGTCACAGAGGTCACAGAGGTCATGCCCCCTCCACTCACCTCTGCGTTCTTATCTCGCTGCTGCACAGGCACAAAGAGGAAAAGAGGAAACGTTTGGGGTTTGTAGGAGCAGGTCTAAACTGTTTAAACTGTCAAAGCTTCAGAGTCGGGGACAAAAAGTCTGTATCTAATTTTTCTTGGATCTAGACCTGAATTTTGATTTCATGACAATTTCTGTGCATTTGGAATCTTGATATTGCCTTGAGCTGAAAACATGAATCTGCTTCTTCAGAAAGAGAGAGTGAGTCTGAGCCTGAAGTCAAACACATGGAGTGACTCACATAACGATGATTTAACAAAAACATCATCACAGGGTCAGAGTCTGATCATGTCCCAGTCCTACAGTGTGTCTCCTGAGTCGTTGGGACAGTGAGTCTCGTACCTGTGCTTGGAGGCCCATCCGGCTCGGGGCGGACAGCAGACTCCCCTGGTTTTGCTGAGGTAGCGGAAGCTGTAGTGGCGTCGACAGGAGTCCTGGTAAAAGTGAGAACATTTAAAAGTGCACAGCTCCAGGGCTGTTTGTCGTCGGTTTGAGGAGGTCCTTACCTTGCTGTCCCTGCTGGGCCTGGGGCAGGAGGAACTGGGCCGGGGAAGGGAGCGGGTGCCCGGGCAGAAGCACCAACTGTTGGAGCTGCAGCAGCTGCTGGATGTCCTGCTCAGACAGAGGAAACAGTGAGTGTTACACAGAATGATAAAGGTACAATTACACAGAGGGGGAGGAGGGCAGAGACGAGAGCAGAGTCAGCTGTGGGAGGAGCTACGTGCTACAGGAGGAGGTGGTCCATGCAGGAGTCATGCAGAGACGGAGGCGGCTGCAGCTTGTACCTGTGCCGTGAGCTGGATGGGCTGGGACAGAGCGAGCTGAGGGGGCACGGACACGCTTTGGGGGGTCTGCTCCTGTTGCCCCGCCCCCTGGCCCTGCCCCTGTCCCGCCTGCTGCTGCTGAGCTTGTTGATTGGCCGCGGCCGCGGCCTGAGCCTGCTGATTGGCCTGAGCGGCGGTGTGCGCGGCGTGGGCGGCGTGCGCCGCACTCGACTGTTGTACGGCTGCGGCCAAGAGCTGAGCCTGAGCCTGCTGCAGCAACAACTGCTGCTGAGGCGGGAGTAAAGCGGTGAGCTGAGCACGAAGGAGAAGAAGAGAGGAGGAAGAGGAGGGTTAGAGGAGGAGAGAGGCAAAACATGAGCACCAGAGAGAGAGAGAGAGAGGAGAGAGGAGGAAGAGGAGGGTTAGAGGAGGAGAGAGGCAAAACATGAGCACCAGAGAGAGAGAGAGAGAGAGGAGGAGGAGGAGAGAGGAGGAAGAGGAGGGTTAGAGGAGGAGAGAGGCAAAACATGAGCACCACAGAGAGAGAGAGAGGAGGAGGAGAAGAGAGGAGGAAGAGGAGGGTTAGAGGAGGAGAGAGGCAAAACATGAGCACCACAGAGAGAGAGAGAGAGAGAGAGGAGGAGAAGAGAGGAGGAAGAGGAGGGTTAGAGGAGGAGAGACGCAAAACATGAGCACCAGAGAGAGAGAGAGAGGAGGAGGAGAAGAGAGGAGGAAGAGGAGGGTTAGAGGAGAGACGCAAAACATGAGCACCAGAGACAGAGAGAGAGAGAGAGAGAGAGAGAGAGAGAGAGAGAGAGAGACAGAGGAGGAGAAGAGAGGAGAGAAAGGGTTAGAGAGAGAGAGGAGGAACAGTTAGAGAGGAGAGGACCATAGATACAAGCCAGAGCGACAGAGAGAGAGACAGAGCAGAGAGAGACAGGAGAGACCCAGAGATAGAGACGGTCAGAGACAAAAGACCCCACCCTGTATACACAACAAACACACACACACACCCACACACACACACACACACACACTCACCCCGGCGAGCTGCGACCCCGTCACCATGAGCTGGGCGTGCTGCTGCAGGGCGGTCTGGGAGGGGGTGGGGCCGTGGGACGGGGGCAGAGCGGGGGACATGTCTCCACAGTCCTCCATCTTAGTCTGAAAAACACAGAAACATCATGACACTGTCCCGCCAAATTAATGCTGTATTATGTAACATCCAGTAAGTTATGAAACGTGTCATGTAACGAAACCATTTGAAATCGTTTGCTGAATTATGTAATAAAAACAGTTCAACAGTTTCATTTGAGAATCCAAAAAAGGCCTATAAAAACACTTTTCTTTTTTTTTTTTTTGTCAATACAAATAAAATTTAATGTAATAATAACAAAAATAACAACCTTTTCTGTCAATAAAAAAATAAATAAATAAATGTAATAACAACATAATTAACAATTACATTTTTTTTTTTGGTCAATAAAAATTTAATTAAATGTAATAACTACAAAAACAAAGTTTTTTGTCAATAAAAAAATAAAATGTAATAATAAAAAAAGCAACTTTTTTGTTTTTGTCAATATAAATAAAATTAAATATAATAACTACAAGATTGAAACCTTTTTTTTGGTCAATAAAAATACAATGAAATGTAATAACAATTTGTGTTTTTTTTTTTTTTTTTTGGTCAATACAAAAATATTTAAATGTAATAACAGCAAAAAAAACCAAGATTTTTTTGTCAATAAAAATACAATGAAATGTAATAACCTTTTTTTTTGGTCAATAAAAAATCATTAAATATAATAACAACAAAAATAACTGCTCTTATGTTTACGTTCATATAAAACGAGGCTGTACTTTCCTTCGTGCTTCACTCTCACTAAATCCAAACCACACACAGACAAACTCTTCTGTCTCTTTCCCTGGTCATTTCAGGTCATGATTCCTCTGGATAAAACTGTAACTCGTCTGTTCTGGTCTGAAGCGTCTGTTAAACTGACACATGACAGATCGCTCTTCGTGTCAGTCTCAGCTCTGGTGCCAGCGGCGGCGTGTCTGGACTGGAGTCGGCTCCTTGCAGAGCGTGGATTTGCATATCTTTTACGGTATGCAAATCGGCGTCCCCGCGAGCCGTCTCCAGAGCCGTGCGTTTGTTTTGAGGCCCTCCCCGTCTCTGTCTGTTTACACTAACGATCGGGAGGAGAAGTCGACTTTACCAACCCCAACGTCGAGTCTGACAAAGGGTTAAACGAGGCCATTGAGCGACACAAAGGAGGAGCCGGTATTAAAGTTATCGAGAGATTACGGACGACAAAAGGGTTAAACTGCGGCGCAAACGTATTCGCCGCGACATGTACTCACCTTAGTGCTGCTCAGGGGCGGGGACAGGGGGAAGGGGTTCACTTTCATCGACTGAGCCTGGAAAAGACAAACAAGAAACAGACAGGGCTTAGAGACACTTTTAAATGTGATATTATAGTGTTAAAGCAGCACTGTGGAACTTTTCTGTTGAGAGTTCTGCACCTGTTTGTTTTTGTTTTTGCTGTTTTTGTTTTACACTTTTACAATTTTTACAATTTTATTCATGGATCACATTTAAAACGACTTTAACCGACCAAAACGCTTCATATAAAAGTAAAAAAAAACAACAAAAAAACAAACACGATGCATAAAAAAAGAAGTCCACGGTTTTAGATAAAGTTCCAAATGTGATATTATAGTGTTAAAGCAGCACTGTGGAACTTTTCTGTTGAGAGTTCTGCATCTGTTTGTTTTTGTTTTGGCTGTAATGTTCCACTGTGTGGCATTAAACTTATATTCATGCCATTACACTTCAATTTTATTCATATAACACATTTAAAACAACTTTATCTGAACAAAATGCGTCACATAAAAGTAAAAAAAAACAACAAAAACACAAATTTACAGAAAACACGATGCATAAAAAAGATGTCCTGTCTCGCTATTATTAAATACCAGGGAGAATTATAGTGTTTGTTTTTTTTTTTTTTTTGGTCCAAACTGATTAAAAAACAAATACTAATTAAACAAAAATACAGATAACACAAAACATAAAAAGATAAAATGTCCAGCTCTTATTAAATACCAAGGAGAATTATAGTTTTGTTTTTTTTTGGCTCCAAACTGATTAAAAAAACACGACTTTCTCCTGTGAGTGGGTTTGAGGTGTATCAACTCTGCGTCGCCACGGAGACCGATAAGTTTTAATACCAAACTATGGAACATTTTCGCCAAAGCAAACACATCTCCACGGAGACGAGCGGCGGCGGATCTTTCATCAGATTTGTTTCCATTTGCTACGAACTTTCCCTTGTCAATCACTGATGTTTGTTTAAATCACAACAGCTGACGGGTTTTTATTTAACACACGCTGAGGTTAAGTGTCTTGCTCAACGACACAACAATGGATTTGAACTTCTAACCTTCAAATCCGTCATAAAAAATCTACTGTCACTGAATAATATTAACATGTCGATGCTCTTAAACCTCATAAAGTCGATGTCACGCACAAACTCGCAATAAAAATGTCTTTTTTAATTATTTATGTCCTGTTTTTTTTCTTTTCCTGGAGGCTGTTTCTTTTTGGCAGAGCGTCACGTCCGACTGAACGCTGTGATGTCACCGTGCGATTATGAAACGCGTCTAAACTTCGGTGTCGTCAGTGTCGTTTCTTCACCGGCGACTTTTGAACTCATCACCTCAGAAATGTTCACGTTTTCGCACCGAGACGACGGATTTGGAAAAAGATCTGAGAATAACTAGCGTCACTGAAGTAAATACAGATGATGAACGGTAACGGTGGCTCAGTCGGTAGAGCGTTTGTCCTCTGATCTGAAGGTCGAGCGGTCAGACTCGTTGAGAAGGTCGGAAAAGCGTTATGTCATTAGTTTGTGCGATTTTACTTCATAATTCAACCTTCTCCACCATTTTGCAGAAAAAAATAACAAAAAATCTCCCAGTTGTGTAAAGAAAAAGTCCCAACAATAAACACTGACCCCAAAACATTTGTCCGTCGTTATATCGTGGTTCATCTTTCACTGTTTCGCAGATTTTTTGTGTGTAATTTTGCATGTTTTTTTGGTTTTTTTTACAGAGCATGAACATGAAGTGTGTCGTGCGTCCTGATTGGCTGTTGGACTGTAGACCATTGTGTCGTGCGTCCTGATTGGCTGTTGGACTGTAGACCATTGTGTCGTGCGTCCTGATTGGCTGTTGGACTGTAGACCATTGTGTCGTGCGTCCTGATTGGCTGTTGGACTGTAGACCATTGTGTCGTGCGTCCTGATTGGCTAAGGGCTAAGGGACATATATTATTTTATGTGCAGTATTAACATTTAGTATTTTGTTTATTACTTTGTCTTTATTTTATTAACAATGAATATTATTTATTATTTTATGTCGGACACATTATTTACTTTCTTCATAATAATATTGGTTCCTACTTATTGTTTCAGTACAGCACATTTGAGGAGCGCACCGGAAAAGTGTATAAAGTGTGTGGTGAGGGGAAAGAAAGAAAGAAAGACAAGAAAGAAAGAAAAAGAAAAAGAAAGAGAAAAAAGAAAGAAAAAGAAAGAAAGAAAGAGAAAAAAAGAAAGAGAAAAAAAGAAATAAAAAAGAAAGAGAAAAAAGAGAAAAAGAAAGAAAGAAAGAGAAAAAAGAAATAAAGAAAATAGAAAGACAGAAAAAGAAAGAGAAAAAGAAAGAAAGAAAATGAAAGAAAGAGAAAAAGAAAGAAAGAAAAAAGAAAGGAAAAGAAAGAAAGAAAGAAAGAAAGAAAGAGAAAAAGGAAGAAGAAGGAAGAGTGTGTGATAAAAGTGTATAAAGTGTGTGGTGAGGGGTTTTACAGACAAAAACACAGAGAATAATGTAAAAAATAAAGATGATTCTTCGTGGATTTCGTTTATTGTGGGTTATTTTTAGAGCGTGATCTTTACGATAAACGAGGGAACACGTTAAGGTTTAAAGTTTAAAGTGGACGACTCTTTTACGTCGTGTTTAAATCGTCCCCGGTCCCTCCCCCGCAGCTTGAAAACCCTTTAGACTCACAGTAAAACTCGGCTCTACCTGGTGATGGGAGTCGGGTCCGTTCCGCTCTGAGTCTGTGGGAGGAAAAGGAAAGAGTGACAATCTGAGACAAAACAGGTCCAAATGCCACGGCGGTGACAAAAACATGTTAAACTCGTGTGTTTTTGAGAGCGCGGCGGCCGCGGCGGCGTGGGCGGAGCTGTCCTCACCTGTGCTCTCCAGCGGCGAGTCGGCCCCCATTTTCTCCACCTCCACCAACTTTGACATCCTGATATCTGCAAGAAACGACAAAAACGACGACGTTAGAGAGGCGTTTGTGCGGAGAGGAGGAGGAGGAGAAGGAGGAGGAGAAGAAGGAGGAGGAGAAGAAGAAGAAGAAGAAGAAGAAGAAGAAGAAGAAGAAGAAGAAGAAGAAGAAGAAGGAGAAGAAGAAGGAGAAGAAGAAGAAGTCACGGTGACACATAAATGAACATAAATGAGAGCATTGAAGCTAATTTATGCCACTGACGTAACAAAACAGGATTATGGCTCAATTATACCTGTACAATATTGTTAAAAAAAATAAAATAAAAAAAAATAAATAAATAATAATAATAATAATAATAAAAAATAGAAAAAACATGAGCTGCAGTAAATAAAAAATAGATAAAAATAAATAAAATAATAAATAAAAAGCAGAATAAAATACTTAAATAAACCATATGTAAGATTTAGATTTTAGCTTTAATTTCAGCAAAGTGACCCAGATACAAGTTACACTGATTCAAATCAAACGCAGCTTTTAACAATAACATTTCCAACACAAATTTATTCTTATTTATAAAAAATTGCACACGATTCAAAGCTTTTCATGTCATAATCTGGTGTTTTGGTTCCAGGATGAGCCTCACGTGACTCACAACTAAAAAACTGTCACACGAAAAAAATGAGAAAAACGTGTAAGAGTGAGTCTGTCTGCAGGTTTAGAGCTTTAACCTTCTGGGACATTTTGGGTTGTCTGGGCCACACTACACATTTTTAGAAGAAGAAGAACAGAGTAGAAGAACAAAAACAAAGCAAATATATTCAGTTTAGAATATTTTTAAGAGTTTAGACTGTTAAGAATATTTTTTTACTTTATTTTTTTCTCATTTTGTTTTTACATCAGGACAAATGTTGCAGTTTCAGGCTTTTAATAAATATCATTATTCACATGTTTTATCAAAATTATTCTTTGTAATAAAAAATAAAAAAAGAGTAAAAAAGAAAAAAGTAAAAAAAATAAATAAATAAAAAAGAGTAAAAAATAAAAATAAAAAAGTAAAAAATAAAAATAAAAAAGAGTAAAAAATAAAAATAAAAAATGTAAAAAAAAAAATTAAAAAAAGAGAAATTCATTAAAAAAAAAACATGAAAGAGCTTGAGCTTGGGAGTTTTTTTTGTTTTTTTTTACTCAAGCTCAACAGCTCAAATGTTCCTGTGTACATTGTGCAGTATCTGTGGTAAATATTGAAGTAACTGCAGTACTGATCCTGCCTTAAACTCTGGCTGTAGTAAATTTGATGATCTGTGTGGAAACGTGGCTCTGTGTTTTCAGGTCAGAGAGAATGAGCCCACACACTGTACTCGCGTGTGGGAGACGCTGCTGCGCTTCTCTGTTTCATTCACACTTTCCAAGTTGTGGTGTAACTTCGAGTGGGACGAGCCCGGGTGTTTGCTCGAGCTAATTTTAGCCCGAGGTCGTTCACGTAGGAGCAGCTACGAGCGCCGCGTGTGTCATTCAAAAACACTTCCTGTTTTGGGACTGTCCCCGCGGCGACGGCCAATCGGAGACCAGTTTATTTAACGTCAACACACCGGGCTGAGCTGCTGGAGAATGTACCCGGGATTTCATGTAGTGTGAACTTTGTGGGAAGGTAAATGAGTGAAGACGTGTGCGCTAATTTAAAGGTGCACTAAGGGACATTTCTGGTAGAGGATGTGTTTCCATGGAGATGTGGCCAATAAAAGTGAAGGAAAGAATCTAAAAGTGTAAAATGAACATGTTACTGCTACTTCAGAAAGGCTTAAAGGTGCACTGTGTAACTTTACTACTGGAGGGTCTGTCATCTGCTCGTCTCCATGGAGATTTGTTTTTTTTTTTGTTTTTTTTTAAGAGATATTTCATGGTATGGCATTAAATGTACACATCTCCACAGATCTGACTTTTTATTTTGTCCATAGATAATAAAAATTCAAGGGTTGGACCTGCTCGTCTCCATGGAGATTTTATTGCTTGCCTGGAATATTCCACAGTGCGGCATTAAGCATCTAACTCCATGGAGGGAAACCACTGTGGTCGAGTTACAGGTCAGATCTGTGGAGACATCTCCATGGAGACTCTCAGAAAAGTTACACAGTGATCTACTACTACTACTACTACTACTACTACTACTACTACTACTGACTGTACTACAGCTTGTACTGCTAAAATTACTTCTTTCTACAGTATTTTCTTGGAACAAAACCACATCACAGTTTATCAAATTTAAATGTAAAATGTGTTTCATAGTTTTTAAATGTAAATCTGAAAATGATCTTTAAAATAAACTTCAATAAATGTGAGAAATAAAAGTACTGATGGGGTGTGTGTGTGTGTGTGTGTGTACAGGGTCGTTAGCTCATTGTTAGAATGTGTGTACTGGGTTGTTAGCGTGTGTGTACGGGGTCGTGTGTATACCATGTTGTTAGCATCTTCTTGTGTGTGTGTATAGGGTCATTAGCTCATTGTTAGCGTGTGTGTACAGGGTTGTTAGTGCACCGTTAGCGCATGTGTTCAGGGTCGTCGTTACTGTGTGTGTACGGGTTCGTTAGTGCGTGTGTCATTAGCGTGCGCGTGTGTGTGTGTGTGTCTGTGTGTTTTGATAGAGTTTGTCTGATCATGACTATTATCTGTGTGTAACGCTCTTGTATTTGTCTGAAACCACAAGCTGTGTACTCTGTCCACACCACCTCTTCTCCTTTAGGTCCTCTGCACATACACACACACACACACACACACACACACCCCCGCACGCACACACACACACACACACTCTCTCACACACACACAACTTCCCTTTTGTGAAAACATGCAAATCCGCCCAACGACCAACTAATTATATCTACCACCTGCATAATAAATACCCCTCCCCCTGCGTCCTGTTTGTCAGACCACGGCCCTTTAGTACAGTTTTTTTTAAAGAAACACTATGTAACTTTTTCAGCACCTTCTCGTCTCCATGGATATGTCAGAGCTTTGCGAGATTAATCACAATCAAACTGGAATTTTGTTAGAAAATCCTCCACCAACAACAAACTGACCTGTGCAAACATGATCTGAAATGTCCCTGTGTGTGTCAGATGCCCTCCCTGTGTGTGTCAGATGCCCTCCCTGTGTGTCAGATGCCCTCCCTGTGTGTCAGATGCCCTCCCTGCATCTCCACGGGGGTTTATTCTGCATAAAAACCTCTAACCCTGTAGTTTAGCTCTGTACAAACCTGCTCTGAAATGTCATTTTAGTTCATATTTCAACTTTAAAATGTGAACTTTATGAGCAGTAATCGCAAAAAAGTTGTTTTTCTCAACCTTACTGCTCCAAAATGCTCCACAATATGGCATTAAACATATCTAAGTTCATTCTATTCCATTAATCTGTTTTATTTCATTTAAATACCTTAAAAAACATCAGATTTTACTACGAGCGGGATCGCCTCTCCACAGACTTGCCCAGTCCTTATGCGGACACGTGACTTAAATGCCAGACTGCGGAACAATTCAGGCGAAATAAAACAATCGCATCCCATTTGAAACAATAGAAAAGTGACATGATGCAACTTTAATGCGACAGTAAAACACGACAGGACTTTAAAGAAGAGAACGGTCAAGCTCATGTTTGACCAGCGGGGGGCAGCAGACGCACAGAGACGCAGACACTGACCACCACAAACTGAGGAACGAGGTAAAAATACAGAATTATCCAGGATCCAAGTTGTTGAATTCTGCCTTTAAAAAACAGGATAAAGTTTGTGTAAGAACGAAGAAGAAGCGTCGATCTCCAAACTGTTTGTAACGAATTATGTAACTATGACCAATTACGACGTGGAGCTATAAAACAAAACAAGATCTAACTGAAACGGTCATTTTCTCATGATGACGATGAGTAAAAATGACAAACGCAGCGGGTACTTAGGGGGCGTAAACTCTTCTGCAAAACACATCATCTCCAGGGGGTTTATTCTGTAAAACTGCTGCTGTTAAGAGCTCGACAAAAACACGTCCTGCGAGAAAAACAAAACCGTCTACGTCCATCAGGGAAAGAGAAACAGAAGGAAGACGAAGGTCCAGATGTTCAGCGTCAGGGAGACACGAGGCCCAGACCGAGCGTGGCGCCGAGTCAGATCTGTGAGTTGGCGTTAAAGCCGGTGAAAAGTCCGTTAACATAAGGCGTGAGCTAATGCTAACGTGTCTTTTGTGCCACACGAGCTTCATCTGCACAGTTTACCCCGGAATAAACACATAAAGTGAATAATGCACATGGTAATATCACACAAAGCTGACGTAAAGTTTGAGTTGGGGTTAGCCGCTCCTTTACTGCGACCGCGCCCCCCTCTAGCCCCGCCCCCTGACGTCTTACACATCACACCTGGTCCCCTTTGGCCCCGCCCCCTTTGTATTCAGTTGTTGCACGAATCTTTTTGAGACAAACTCGGCGCCGCAACGGATGTCTCCAAACCTGTGAGAGCGTCATTTTTCAGATTTGTACGTGTAAAATTACAAAGTGTAAAACTTTTTGGAACAATTGTACTTTCATAAAAGATTTTACAAAACAAAAACATGAGTATTTACAAAATCATCTTCATCAGACAAAAACACAGCTGTGCCTCATTTAACGTTGTCGTATTCGCCGCCATCATCACTCAGGTTGGTTTGTTTTTGTTTGTTTGTTTTTTTGCGTGGGGCTGGCGATTATTTATTTATTTATTTATTTATTTATATTTTTTTTACCACAGAACCATTTTACATTTATACAAATCAACATAACTTTATATCATATTTCTTATCCGGCTCTGTCTGAATCTAAGTCTGTGCTGCCCCCGGTCACTTTAAGTACTATGTGACATCACGCAGGACTAAAAAAGTTTAATAAAAAATATGAAAAAAGACTTGGGACTTGCGCCAAATCTGCTGTAACTTTTCTGGATGTACTTCAAATGTGCAGCGTTAAAAAAATAAAATAAATAAATAAATAAGTGCTGCCAAAGTTTAAGTCCTGAGTTCATTTTCAGTTTAAAATAAAATAAAAATGTCAAAGTTGAACTGGGACAAACTTAAATACTATTCCTTTAATTCACTGGAAGCATCTGTAAAACCTGCTCCGCTCTGGAAACACCCGAACGTCACGTGGAGGAGGCTCCGCCCACAACGCGGCACGATACTACAGCTGATAATATCGCCACAGCAACAACGCGATCAAAACAAACAGGCCCTGCCCCGACACGTTTAGTAATAATTATTGAAATTTCAGAAGAAGCTTTAAAGTCTGGAAACATCCCAGACAAAACACGGAGTTTGTGATGATGTTTTAACTGGACTGTGTTCAAAGTTTATACTGAAAACACAAAGTGAAACAAACGCACAAATGAAACAAGAATCACAGCACACAACACGTCTGTGCACACGGGAGGGCATCTGACACACAGGGAGGGCATCTGACACACAGGGAGGGCATCTGACACAGAGGGAGGGCATCTGACACACGGGGAGGGCATCTGACACACAGGGAGGGCATCTGACACACACAGGGAGGGAATCTGACACACACAGGGAGGGCATCTGACACACAGGGAGGGCATCTGACACACACAGGGAGGGCATCTGACACACAGGGAGGGCATCTGACACACGGGGAGGGCATCTGACACACAGGGAGGGCATCTGACACACAGGGAGGGCATCTGACACACGGGGAGGGCATCTGACACACAGGGAGGGCATCTGACACACGGGGAGGGCATCTGACACACAGGGAGGGCATCTGACACACAGGGAGGGCATCTGACACACAGGGAGGGCATCTGACACACAGGGAGGGCATCTGACACACAGGGAGGGCATCTGACGCACGGGGAGGGCATCTGACACACAGGGAGGGCATCTGACACACACAGGGAGGGCATCTGACACAGTAATACTTATTGTATTACGACTTGTACGTCTAAAATTACTACTACTAATTGTACTATGACTTGTACTACTACGACGAATACTACTGCAACTTGTACGTCTAAAATCACTGCTATTTCTACTACTACTACCATTACTACTAATATTACTACTACTTATTGTATTACAACTTGTACTGCTAAAATCACAGGTACTTCTACTGCTACTAATACTGTTACTACTACTAATTGTACTACAACTTGTACTAGTACAACTAATACTACTACAACTTGTATTGCCAAAATCACTATTACTTCTACTTATTGTATTACAGCTTGTACTGCTAAAATGACTGCTACTTCAACTTTAACTACTATTACTACTACTACTACTGCTACTAGTGATAGTACTACAACTCATATTGCTAAAATCATTGCAATTTCTACTGCTACTACTACTATTAATTGCACTACGACTTGTACTACTACAACTAATACTGCTACAACTTGTACTCCCAAAATCACTACTACTTCTACTTATTGTATTACAGCTTGTACTGCAAAAATACTGCTAATTCTACTAGTACTTCTACCACTACTACTGATTATACTGCAACTCATACTGTTAAAATTACTGCTACTTCTAATTGTACTACTACTACTGCTACTACAACAACCACTACTAATATTATACTACTATTACTACTACTGATTGTACTACGACTTGTACTAATAACACCAAGAGTACTACAACTTGCCAATAATATATATTTTTATTATTTTTCTTGTACTTTTTCTCACTGCTCCGTATTTTAAAGTGAATATTTCCGTCATTTAAAGCCCCAGTGTGTAACTTTTGCCATGTCAGACTTGGAGCTCGTTTCTGTTTCGTCCTCGTTTCGGTTCCATTTCACCGACTCACCCGATAATTTCCGTCAAAAATTTGTACTTCTGTAAAAATACAATTGAATGTTTTGCGTTTGTTCTGTTTTTTTGCGTCTGTTTTTAGTTTTTCGTTGTTTCTTCCCGTATTTCGTCCCGTGGAGGTTTTTTCGGTCGGCCCGGTGTTGCCCAACGCCGCGTGAAAAAAAAATAAAAATACCACACGATTTTACGACACTTTCACTACGTGTTTAAGGATCTGCTGACGGAGGAAAAAACACAAATACTGCGACGATATTTGGACAGAAAGTGAGACTCACGATTAAAAACCACAAAAAACACACAAAAAACAACAGGCCTGGTCTGATTCATCGGCTTCAAACGACATTTACAGTCAATATTTCTGACATTTAAAGCTGCACTCTGTAACTTTCACAGCGTATCCGTGGAGACGAGCAGGTGTGGCGCTAAGTCGAGGTACACGGCAGGTCTGTGGAGAAGTGACCCCCCCCCCCCCCCCCGCTCGTGTGAAGGTGTTTGTGGACAAAGTTTGTACAGATCTAAAGTGCAGGGTTAGCAGTTTTTGTGCAGAATAAACCCCCACGGAGATGAAGGGAGGGCATCTGGCACACACGGGGAGGGCATCTGACACACCGGGAGGGCATCTGACACACACAGACATTTCAGGACATGCTTCTAAGGCTCTAAACTACAGGGTTAGCAGTTTTTGTGCAGAATAAGCCCCCACGGATATGAAGGGAGGGCATCTGGCACACACAGGGAGGGCATCTGACACACGGGGACATATCAGATCATGTTTGTACAGATCTAAACTACAGGGTTAGATGTTTTCATGCAGAATAAGCCCCCATGGAGATGCAGGGAGGGCATCTGACACATACAGGGAGGGCATCTGACACAGGGACACTTCAGAACGTGTTTGTACAGATCTAAACTACAGGATTAGACAGTTTTAAAACACCTGCTTCTTGGTATAAGGTTCAAAAGTTTAATGCCAAACTGTGGAACATTTCTTGGCGGCAAAAACACAACTAGAAAAATCTGACTAATGCAGAAGTTTGACACAATTTTCCATTCGTTTTTTCTTTTCTTTTTTTCAGTTGTTCACACTTTTTAAACATGGAAATAGTAAAATATGAACTGCTAAAAAACACAAGAATCTGAACGACACGGGAACAAACTTTTACACAAATTCGTTTTAGTTTTTTTTTACCAGATTAACGGCAAATTGATGAATGTGACCCCTCAAAAAACGATTTAAATTTACAAAATGTACAGCACAATTTTTCACATAAAACCACAATGTTAACGATGTCCCTGTGCCTCAGATGCCCTCCCTGCCTCTACATGGGGGCTTATTCTGCATAAAACTGTCTAATCCTGTAGTTTAAATCTGAATTATCCCAGTATGTCAGATGCCCTCCCTGCGTCTCCATGGGGCTTATTCTGCATAAAACTGTCTAATCCTGTAGTTTACATTTGTACAAACATTTTCTGAACTATCCCAGTGTGTCAGATGCCCTCCCTGCATCTCCATGGGGGCTTATTCCGCATAAACTGCCTGCCCTGTATCTTAGTCCTGACATATCGTCGCGGTGATTCGATTATCGGCCGATCTGCGACGTTCGCTGCATAAATGTGACGTTCTCTTTATAAAACAGTGAAGACAGTAAATAAACGCTCCTTCTCTCTGTTTCTGTCTCACTTCCTCTCCCGACTTCCCCTTGGACAGAGTCGAACGGCGAGCGCTAAACCCGACACTTACTGTCACAAATCTATTAATACGAACCCGAACATCAGCTTCTTCTTTCTGTCCATCATCGTCTCTTCACCTGCCGCTCTGATCAAACTCTTTATTTCTCTCTGCGTCTCATAAAACACTTCATCTGTGTGAAAATTCAATAAAAGTCACATTAATAATCACGTGTTTTGATCCAAATTCGACTAAATTAAAATGTTCCTGTTGTTCGGGAATCGAGCCAAAAACTGAATAATCGTTAAGACTAAAATTAGACACTTTGGTTAATTGTCCCGAGTGAGGATGTTTCTGGAGGATCATCTTTTCAGACTTCATCATCTTCCTCAGAGCGTTACAGTCGAGTCGGTTTATTTAAGTTAAAAAAAACAAAATGGCGGCAGATTGTGGAAAAATGTGGTCATGATTTGTGATATTTGAGTTTTGTGAGATAAGACTCATTTGCATGTGTCACTTTTGTGATTCATGTTTTCAAAACCAGTTTGAAAACCAGTTTTGTGGCAAAGCAGATCTGAAATTTAATACAGAACCAACTATAATGTGTGTATTTAATGTGTATCTAATGTGTAATTAATGTGTATTTAATGTGTATTTAATGTGTATTTTTGTTTTGTCTGTTTTGTTTTGGGGGAAACACTTTCTGTAATTACAATTAAATTAAATGAATTACAGCGCCCTACTGCAATAGAATGTGGCATGTCCCGCAGTGGCATTAATCTGAACTTTATCAGGCGATGTGATCGAGCCAGATCTGTGGAGAGGCGACCTCGCTCACAGAGAGAATCCATGTGTTTCAAGGTATTTCTGAACAATATAAACACCTGTGACTGAATAAACATAAATAAGTCTAATGCCACACTGTGAAACATTTTAGACAAAGTGATGTCATCTCCATGGAGACACGCAGACGATGCCACCAAGCCAGATCTGTGGAGAGGCCACTCTCAATGACAATGCAAGTGTTTCAAGTTATTTCTGAACAATATAAACACCTGTGACGTCTTTAATGCCGCACTGTGACACATTCTGGACAAACAGAGACATCGCCATGGAGACGAGCAGGTGCTTTTACACTGCTTCAGAAAAGTTACAGAGTACACCTTTAATATAAGCAGCAAATAAGAATGTGGCAGTGTTGCCCAGGGATGTGTCGTGTTTATAAAATCACATTTCCATGACACAAAACGGGTTCTTAAAGTTGACCTTTGACCTCCAGGGGTTTAGTTTTGCTCTTTTCTCTTTTATCGCTTCAACAACCAAGAAACAACGGCGTGTGTGCTCAGAATACACACTTTAAACTGCGTCTCTTTGGGGTGTTTTGACTGGTTACGATGAAAACATTTTGGCCACCGGGGCCGAACTCTCCCCTAAACTCTACTTCCTGATTCAGGTCACGACCCGAGAGCCGAGGGGGCTTCTGGGAATTCACAGCGGAGTCTGGAGCTCGGAGACGGCTCGGGGGGAGAAGTGCGGTCATCGAAAAACAGGCCTAATCGAACGGCTTATCTAATGCGACGCGGACAAGGAGAGAATGGACCAAATGGAGATAAAACGATGAGTAAAAATGGAGCGGCAGATAAAACAAAGTCAAATGAGTTTAAGACGAGAATTTAAATGTGGAGGATCGAACTAATACACACGAGCGGAATACGTCACTACAGGAAAAATGTGGGTGTGTATTCAGAGTTTTTACACCCAGATAACCCACAAAAATAGTTTTACTCAAGTAGAAGTACAAAGTAATCGTCCAGACTTTGGGCAAAACACTTTTTAAGAAGAAAACCTGGATTTAAAAAGGTACAAATGTGTTTTTTTCACAGAACAAAGCACAAAAATGAAAAAAAAAACTTAAAAAAAAATTGAAATGTAATGAAGTAAAAGTAAAAAAAACTCATGTTACTTAAGTACTTTTTACATAGGGTACTTTTTACGTTTACTTCTGTTCATGTGTACTTTCTACTGAACAGGACTGCAAAGAAAAAAGTATTTATTTATTACTGCTGAAAAGGCCAAGAGTTTATTTTTAACACGTTCAGAATTTAAACAAAAAAGAAAATACAAATAAAAAGAGAAAATATTCAGAAAAAATGTTCATCAAAATCTCAAAATGTGCACAGTACTTTTACTTTTTCCTCTTTAAATACATTTTTAAACAGGTGCTTTAGTACTTTTACTTACGCAGATTTTTCATGTGATACTTTTACTTGAGTATTTTTTTTGCTCTGGTATTTGTACTTTTACTTAAGTAACAAAACTGTGAATCTTCTAAATCTGAAGAAACACAAACGTTCAAATAATTTCATATAAAACTTCAATCTTTTGTCACAGTTGGACAAATAAAACTTAACCTGAAGGACTCGAGTGCAGTTTAACCAAAAATGACATTACTCAAGTACAAGTACAAGTATGGCATCTAAAAATTACTCCAAGAAGTACTGCTTTATTAAGTTACTCGAGTGAATATAACTGAAATACTCACTTCCTATTTATGAAATTAAACTGAAGACGTGAAAACAGAATCGACATTTATGACCAGAGAGTTTTTCCACAGGTGGAAGAAGTACTGCTGTTACTTAAGTAAAAGTACAGATACTGGAGCAAAGGAGTAAGTACAAGTATCACATGGAAACTCTACTGAAGTAAAAGTACTAAAGTACCTGTTTAAAAATGCAATGAAAGAGTAAAAAGTCAAAGGATTTTGTGCAGATTTTGATAAAGATTTTTGCTGAATTTTGTTCAACAGAAACAATTTAATTCATTGTTTTTATTTTTTTTTTAATTTAAATTCTGAACATGTTAAAAATAAACCCTCAGACTTTTCAGCAGGTTTCACACAATAAGAAAAATACTTTTACTTTTCCAGATCAAAAATGTAGTGGAGTAGAAAATACAAATATTGCTCTCAGATGTACTAAAGTAAAAGTAAAAAATACACACTTTACATCTGCATTACGTCATTGATACTTAAGCACAGTACGACTTACTACTTTTACTTCACTACGTTCTACCACAGATTCGTGAAAAGTAAAAGTATTTATATTTAACACTTAAATGTACAAAGAGAAACTGTTTCAAAACGATGAAAATTGTTCAAAACTGTGTCGTCTTTTGAGCTGAAGATGTTTTTTTCCTTTTTCTGCAAAACGTTTCATCAACTTTATGGAGCCGTTCACTGTGAAAGATCCAAACGCACAAACATCCTAAAGACACACACGCACCTCAGGCCCGTGTGTGCGTCTGAACACACACACGGCTCAGCACAAACCCCTCGCACGAGTCGCCGTATGACTAACACGTTTGGATGTGGTCAGACGTGTGTGTGAACGTGGGCCGAGCGAGGCCAGGTCATCTGATTTAATCTAGATCTGCATTAATGACGTCGACAGAAGTGATTTCTGGTAACGTGTGTGTCACTGATGAAGATGAGGGACGGATCTGATGAATCGAGACCCGGGACCTGAGCCGGAGGAGACGGGTCAAGACTGGAGAGTTTTCACAAAGACTTTTTCTCTTGTCGTGTTTATTTTTTTTTATCAAATTGCAAATGTGTTTAGAAAAAGCTCTTCAGGACAACAACTCCCCTCATTAGAACAAAAACACTCTGATTATTTTCACACAAACAGGTCGGACGTGGGTTTAAAACTTAACTCAGCGTGAATCACTTAAACGTTTACATTTTATTAGCGTTTTGTGAATATGACAGATCCATAACAGGCCGACGAGCTGATAATCTGAACATTTTGGACATTTTATGCAACATTTCAAATCCTGCAAACTGTAAATTCTTCATTTTTTTACCCAAAGCTCCATTTTAAACGACTTGAAATCGATTCTCTCTGATTCTGACGCCTTAAACGCACCTGTCCATCCACACAACACGACGTGACACACACACACCGGCCCGGAGCTCCTGACCTTTCACTCTGCCATCTCCACCATCTATTCCACCTCTCCATCCCTCTGTTTCCATCCCTCCGTCCAGCCCCTCTCCATCCCTCCTCCTCTTTCGTTCATTCTCTGATTCTTCTGATGATCCCTGGCTCCACAGTGACATTAACCACCAGCCTCTCCTCATCCCACAGTTTCACTTTCATCAGTCCAAAGTATAAGTAGTACTTTTCTGGAAAACCACACACAGCACAAATGTGGAAACACTGGGAGATTTGAAGTAGATTTAGAAAACTGTGAATGAACCCGTGCGTAAAAATGCGTAAAAATGAGAAACAAACAGAGTCGGTTCTTTTAAACATCCAGAGATCCAGGTCCAACTGTTCATTATTCGTGCAAATCACAAAGTGCAGATTGACACATGTCTGTTTATTTTAGCTCAACGTCTCTTCACATAAAAACTCCACTGATCTAAAGTTTTCTCCAAACGCGCGTAAAGGCCCGTGCGTCACAGAGCGCGTCACTCACCCGGGAGCCACATACTGAAGTCCCGCGCTCCTATCGCCGCTGCCGTGCTCATGTCTCTGTGTCTCTGTCCTCTCTCTGTCCTCTCTCTGTGCTCAGAGGAGGAGTGGATCAACCATATGTTTGAGAGATTCTTATTACGCACTTGACAACCACGCCCCCCGCGTCCCCACATCCTGCACCAACAGGAAGTAAGTTTAAAAAAGAGGAGGAACTGCAGCACCAAGAGACAGAGGACAGAGGACAGAGTGACAGAGACAGAGAGTGGGAGAAGGGGCAGATGGTGCAGAGATACGCGCGGTGAAAGCGTGGAGGCGCTGCTGGAGGCGCGGGTGGAGGCGCTGGTGATGCCGGTGGAAAGTGATGGCGGAGCTGGAAACACGCTCACGCAGGGCACGCGCACTGACACACTGCGCACTGACACGTGCACGAGACAGAAGAGGGACAGAGACAAGAGACAAGCAGAGAGAGAGAGAAGAGAGAGAGGAAAGAGAGAGAAGAGACAGAGGACAGAGAGAGAAAAGCAGAGTGGACTTGACCTCTGACTGTCTCCGCACTTTTGCAGCGCAGAGGTCACAAAAGTGGGACTAAACCAGGACTGAAACAGGACTAACCCGGACTAAAACAGGGCGAGATCAGGACTAAACAGGACAGAAATAAACCAGGACTAAACCAGGACTAAACCAGGACTAAACCAGGACTAAACCAGGACTAACAGGACCACAGATCAACTAAATAACGCCTGAAAAAGAGGGAGACAAACACAGATCACAGATTTAAAATGAGCTCGCGCCGCTTCTCTTCATTTGCATCGTGGACATTTAGTCTCATCTGCTTCACTAAAGTCAAACAGCTCGAGTTTTTCTCCTGTGAGAGGAGCAGGGCGCGCGCACAGCGGGGTCTGAGCAGAAAAATACAACGAAACATCAAGAAACGGCACAAAGAGACAGAGTTTAGAGGAGAAGACACGGGCTTCAACGTGTGTGTGTGTGTGTGTGTGTGTGTGTGTGTGTGTGTGTGTGGAGTTTGAGCCTGAGTGTGCGCGCGCTGTAGGACTGTTCTAACACTGCAGTAGGTCTGCTGTAGGGCTGTTGTAGGGCTGTTGTAACACTGCTCTATGTCATCGAGCCCCGTGGAGACGTGAGCGCGCGTGGGCGTGCGGTGGTCACGCGAGGGAGGAACACGGACAGAAACATGTGAGACACGCACGGCCCGTGGAAAGAAGGAACGAGTCACTGTGAACGCGTCAGAACACACACACACACACACAGAACTCACACAGAACACACACACAGAACACACACACACAGAGAACACACAGAACACACACACACACACACAGTCCAATGCGCGCGCTGTGGAGGGACCAGGACAGATTGTTGGACAGTGACGCGCTGGAGAATTTCGTGGGACAGACACAAACCCGGGACATTATTGACCTCGATATTTACTGCAATATGATTTTAAATTTTATTTATTTTTTATGTATTTATTTGTATTATTTTATTAAATTGTATTATTATTATTATTTTAATGTATTAATTTATTTTTATTAATTGATCGATTTATTGATGAGTCGCAACGTTTGATTGAAACAGAAATAACAGGTCACAAAATAAAACAACCAGGACGTGAGAAGATCCAGAAACTGTTATTACTGTTTTATTTGTAAATGTCACTTTTTATATTTAACGCGACATCAGAAAAAAACTGTTCAAACAAAGTGGGACGAGGCCTGAACACAGAAACATGTCCACAAAGTGTCCACAGAGTGTCCACAAAGTGTCTCCAGTGTCCCTGAAGTGTCTCTGTCCTGTGGATCTGACAGACAAAGTGTCTCTGCTCGTGTCTTTAAGTCTCAGGTCTGACGCGCAGAAGCTTCAGCTCAAACCTCACGTCACGTTTGTCTCCGCAGCTCCTCGCGCCGCCGCTGGACACGAGGGGGCGCTGTTGGTTCTTGAGTCCGTGAGGCAGCGCGCGGGGCCCCTCCTCTCTCCGGACTCTGCTCTCTCCATCCTGAGTTCACTAATTCAAACGCTAACGGCAGCAGAGTTCCCAAGTTTAACCTTATAAATACTTTATGTGGAGATTTACAGCTGAGCAGAGCCACAGTGGACACGAGGAACGAGAGGAAAGAGCCGGCTCCCGTGCGTCCCGTGCGTCCTGACAAACGAGTCCACGCGTGACAATTAAACATCATTTACAAAAAAAATACAAGGAACATCCCCAAAAAAAACACTGAGCAGAGGAAGAAACATCAAACTGTCTGTGTGAGTTTGAGGAGAAGTCACAAAATATGAGAAAAAACTGAGATTTATGTGGTTTTTTTCTCACATTTTTACATTAAATTCACTTTTTGGTGCAATAATTTGAGTCTTAAATGTTTTGTTCATTTCTGTCAGATGCAAAAAAATTACTGTGTTATTATTTTTTATCCCAAAATATGGAAAATATGCAGAAAATTGATATAAATATGATTGTATAAATATGAATAGGCCAGTTATTATTATTAATTTCATCAATACAAGTTTCCAGCTCGACTTTACTCACATGAACGAACCTGTGCTTATTCTGCAGACTTAAGTTTATTAAGTTGTTTCATTTTTCCTTCATAAAAACATAATTAAGTTTAAAAATGAGTGAGTTTATTTCAGAAAATCAGCTGCAATATTCATCAAATCAGAATAAAAACTATAATTTGAACAACATATTTTTGTAGTTTTGTATTTTCTTCACACGCAACAAAATGTCTCGTCTTATTCTGCAGAAAAACTGTGCGTCAGATGCCCTCCCTGCGTCTCAGTGGGGGGTTTATTCTGCACAAAATCCGCCAACCCGTGTAGTTTAGACTCGTAACGTTGTGAAATGTGGTTCATCTTTCGTTTTTTTCGACGAGTTTAAAACCTAAACTTTGAGCAGAATCTTATTATTAAAACAAAAAAAATCACAATTCGTTATTTTCAGCCGTCGGTTGGTGATTATTCGTCAGTTCCAGTCGGCGCGTGTGTGATTCGCTCGCTCCAATCAGAGGCCGCTGTCCGAGGAGGAGACAGACTGCAGAGGGGAGGGCATACCGGGGGTCAAAGGTCGTCTGTGCTGCCTGGCTTTGGCCGTGACCTATGTTCAAACCCCAATCTAGCCACATAACTACCACGTATACGAGCGTGTGTGTGTCTACGTGTGTGTGTGTGTGTGTGTGTGTGTGTGTGTGTGTGTGTGTGCGTCGCTCTGACTCCTCGTGTATTTATTTGACTGCTCTGTATCTTCACGTCGGAGAGGAGGAGGTTGCGGACGGCTCGCGGTTCATGGCCGTGGGGGGGTTCATCCCGCCCGGAGGAGGTCTGAGATGTGGTTACCATGGAGACGGGGCAGGCCACTCGTCCAGGTGCAGGTCCACGGACATTTTCTAAGTAGGTTACGTTCAAAAAATCAAGTCAACTGTGTCGAGATTTCACACGAAAGGCCGGGGGACGATATCAGTCCACAAGCGATTTCGACGCTTTAAAAAAAAAAATCAGCCTCAAATCATAATCTCAGTGTCGTTAATCATGTGACTTAAACGCTCCGTCTTCTGCCTGCGAAGGTGAACAACGCCAGTACTTTTGTAAAATAGTAAAACCACAAAAAAATAGTCAACTTAAGCGGAAAAACTCCAAAAAATATCTGCATTTTGACAATTTTATGAAAGAATTCTAACTTGTCCTACAGCTCAGTTTTAAATTATAAACTCACGCTTTTCTGCTTCACACACAGGCGCCATTTTGAGTACTTTTCACTCTTAAAATAGTTAATCGCTATGCCAACAGTGCTTATTTTTCATCAGTTTTAACTAAATACAAAATAATAATATAAATATCCCAGGAATGATGCACAAATCTCAACTCTAGGTAAGATTTTCTTCACAAAAAACTGTATTTTTTCATTTTAATTGTCATAAATATCGTGCAGAACATTAAACACAAAGGTTTTTCTGCCGTGACCGACGCTACTTTTTAATAATCGTCCAATGAGGGAGAGGAAAAGGCCCGAGAGCGTCTACGGCAGGTGAGCGCCCGCAGCGTAAGTTCATAAAAAGGATTTTTTACAGCCGCAGACGTGAGTGCGTTTGTGCGGTTCGCCCGAGACGCTGGACGCTCATTGGACGACGTACAGTGACACATATACCCAATCTGATAGTGGGACCCCAGGGAGACGATGGGGGAGCGGGGGCCTCTGGAGTGCCATCAATCACTCCTCCGTCAGAAAGACAAGAACGAGGGAGCAGGGGAGGGGGCAAAGCTTATGGAGGGAGAGAAAGAAACGGAGGAATGGAGAAATATAGTTTAAAGATGCATAGGATGACGGAGTGACAGGGAGAGGTGAAAGACGGGTGAAACAGACGGGCAGGGAAATCAGGACAGGGAGGAGAGATGGAGGAGGAGGTGGAGGAGGAGATGGAGGAGAACAGGTCAGCGCTGGGACAATAGGTTGAGTTCTAGTTGAATTTGGTGGAATCGTAATTTCAAACGGAGCGAAAAAAAAACATGCGTAATCTGAAAAACTCCACCGAAGAATTCTGACAAACTCGGGATTATAAACTGTGGTGATGTTTTGCAGCCCATTTGGAGCCGCCCCTCTCGCTCCGGCCCCTGCACGTGGACAGGGCCCCGCGGAGCACACTCGCTCTAATTCACATAATCCATCATATTCTTCTTCTTCTCAGGGACAAAAAAAGCCGGTGTCCAGGCAAGTCCCGGACACACGACGGCGAGAGTCTATTCTGCGAGGTGAGAGATTTAAATTCACAGAGTAAATAGGTGTAGCCCCATGAGGAGAAGCGGGATTATAACGCGTCCGGGGCGGCGCTGTGGAGGCTGGCGAGGTGGAGGTTTGTACGGGAGCTGCAGGGGCTCAAACACTCACACTGTTGTCTGTCATGGGACCAAAGCCATCTGACACACGGCGGTACACCTTTACAACACCTCGGCCTCTCGTGTCTAATGCCTCTCCACGCGGCTCCTGCGGCCTCTCCCACCGCCATTCTTCTCTCTCCTCCTCTCTCCGGCTCTCTCCTCGTCTCTCTCTATCTCTCTATCATGTGTGCAGCCCGTGGGGAGCGTGGCTTGTCTAGACTCTCCGCTCTCTCCCACGGCGCTGCCAAGGCTGAGCTCAGATGTGTCTGTGCAGAGTGGAGGACGTGGCCTTCACTGCAGATCGAGCGCAGCGGCTCTTTCCATCATGTTTGGATCACGTTTAGATCACGTTTAGATCACGTTTGGATCACGTTTAGATCACGTTTAGATCACGTTTGGATCATATTCAGATCATGTTTATGCTGCAGACACACACAGAGTCATGTGACTCATCATACGTGTGGTTCTTGTGCATCTCTTCCTCACACTTTGTCTCTGTCAGTCCAAACTTTCTCCTCGGCTCCTCCGTCTCCTCGGAGCTGTTGGTCAGCAGCAGCTGTGACATCACTGGCCACTGTTCTGCGCCGGGATTGGACACTCGGCCACGTTGCCAGGCAACAGCAGTGAAAGGTCTGGAGAGTGCGTGTGGATGTGTGTTTATGTCTGTTTATAGCGACGTGAGTGAAAGGTGTGAGCCATTTTCCTCGCCTTGCCCTTTATCTGTGCATGAAGAATGATCAGAACAGATGTGGCGAGCGGCGGCCCTCGCATCAAAGCATGTAGATGATTGGGCTCAGCACCAGAGCGATGTGTGCCACGGCGTTAATGAAAAAGAAAGATGCTGGAGCGTGCGTGTCAGTGTCGGCGACTGCGTGGAACTAAATAACTGTGTACGTTGTGTCCGCCGCAGACTGGTGTCTGTGTGCTCGCTGTGAATGTGGCTAAGCCCCCGGGAGCCAGTGGTTATTGTATCTGACACAGCGGCTCTTTCTCGCGCCTCATATTTCTGGGCCGATCGATTCCTCTGACTCCCGACAAGACAATAATCGCACCTCCCTCTCTCACTCCATCACTACCATTATTACTGACCTCCCCGGGGAACGAAAGGGTGAGGAAGAGAGAGGGAAGAGGAAGGAAGTGGGCGAGCTGCGAGGAGGGGACAAGACAAAATAAGCCTATGATGATGAAAAAGTAAAAAGGGACAGTGTTCGGAATGAGCCCGGAGGAGTCGACCGGAACAAGATCCATGCCGGCTCTGTCCGGGAGAGGTGTGCGAACGCGGAGATAAGGAGATGGAGGGATGAAGTCCGAGGAGAAAAGAGGAGAGGAGAGAGATAGGGCTATGACATGTATACGAGACGTGATGTAGAGGAGGAATCGTGAAGCTTGGAAAGAAATCATAACAGGAAGAAAGGAGGCCAGCTTTTTTCCTTTTTTTTTTTTTTAAAGAACACTAGCAATATAGATCACGGAAAAGAAAAGAGGGACAGAGGAGGAAGAGTGGACGGAGGTGAAGAGAGGGAGGGGTCGGGCAATAACGGAGAGAATTAGTGCAGGAGAGATGAAGGATTCGCGCTATCTTCTTCTAATAAAGGCCAGAATGAGAGACAGGGAGTGGAGGAGGAGGAGAGGAGCGAGGGAGCGAGAGGGGGGTTAGGCTGAGGTGAACGAGAGAAAGACAGAACAAAAATATATAGGCGATAGTCATGGTGAGAGGTGGAGGAGTGGAGGAGGTCAAAGCCCCCGAATATGGTTAAATTGACAACGGTACAATAGTTGATTGGAGCAGCCATGTTGAATGTGGTGCAGGGACACGGAATGGACAAGGCCGAGACGGAGGACGAGATGGAGGACGAGACGGAGAACGAGACGGAGGACGAGATGGAGGACGAGATGGAGGACGCTCCACCTCACATGTGTAGACTTTAGGGCTACACCGGGTCTCAACGCGGCGGCGGTTTCTATCCGTTAAAACAAAAGAATAACAGAGCTTAAAGGCGTATCACGGAACTTTCCCGGTGAAAGGTCCAGCCGCCGCCGTGGAGATGTTATAGTTTTTTTTTTTGGGGGGGGGGGGGGGGGCGAGCTACTGGTCAGATCTGCGGGGAGGCGAGCCCATTTATAATAAGAACGGTGTGTTTTATTATTGTGTTTTGAGCAACGAAAATAACAGAAAAAATACGAGTTGGTTTAATCATTTCTAAGATGTGTAGAACATTCCAGGCGAAGCATTAACATCACCATGGAGACGAGTAGGTAACAGACCCGAGCGATGGAAAAGTTACACAGTACAGCTTTAGCAGTAGCCTCAAAGTTTGCACATTCGAAGACGTCAATGTTTAGATCGATATTTCAGAGGTTGTTGTTGACACTTGCACCTAAAAATACACAAACGAGTATTTTTAAACACAGAAACTTGACTTTTCGCTCGTTTAAATGTTCATTTTTTCGCTCCTAACGCGTCGACAGTGAGGCAGTCGGTCAAGCGCTCGCCGTCTAACCAGCAGGTCACGGGATCAAACATCGCTGGAGGCATATCGACTCGCTCGCCACGGGACGATCAGGACGCTCCACTACGACTGACGAAGAGCGCCGGGTCTGACAGGAAGGGCATCTGGCATAATAATCTGCTACATGACGGTTTGCTGTAGTGACACTATGACAAAACGAGATCGAGATTGTTGAACGGAAAAATAAAAGTAAGATATAAGACTGTGGAATTTACAAAACAGACCTGTCTCGATAAAACATTTCGATTTATCGCTGGAACAATGAACAATAATACTGAAGCTCATTTCTACCATTGACACAAAAAACTCAACCACAAAACAATTTTAAATCTAAAATATTGTTAAAAATCATGAGCTGCAAGAAATAAACAGCAGAATTAAACAGTTTCACCGCCAGTTTGAGCCTGAAATGAGTCGTTTGAGTGATTCATCAAACCTTTTCCGGCTTAAATCTGATCATAAAACACCGAAAAACACCGAAAAACACCAAAAAACACCAAAAACTGACCCAGAAATGCAAAGAAAAACTCCACACGACAAAAATCAACCCCAAAAATCATATTATGGACGTAGCGTTGATGCTGTCAGGCCTGTTTGAGGCGTGTAACTCTGTGTGTACGACCGTCCTTCAGAGCCGCGCTAACGTCCGACCTGCACGTTCACGCTCAAAGAGTACCTCGCTGGAGGACTACCCGAACATCCAAATGTAAAACGTAACTGTGCGTTGTCGGCGTATGGTCCTTACATCGTAAATTCTCGCGCAAACCCACACCTCGGCGGTCGCGGCGAGCCCGAGCCCGCCCCGTCACCTCCGCGCTCCTTCCCTTTGAATCCACATTACAATTACAGTAATTGGCTCTCAATTCGGGGGATTGCTGTTTGACCTCCTCACCCCTTTTTTCTCTCTTTCTCCCCTCACCCCTCTGCGCACGGCCCCCCGACTCCTTATCAATATTCCCCACCCCCTCTCCCCTCTCCCCGCTCCTCGGCTCCACCTGTATCGCTCCATCCATCTTTCCGCGCTCCCCCTTCGGCTGACACCTCCTCTGGGTTGCGTTCGTTCTCAGTATCGGGCCAAACACGGGGAGCAGATCTGTTGCATAGTTTATTGATGTTGTATTCATAATGTAGTGATTTGTCGGATGGCGTGAGCTGAAAGAACGGACGGAGGGAGGGATGGACGGAGGGAGGGGTGTGTTTTTGGGGACGGGGGGATAAAAGCGGAGGTATATACAAGGTGCTGGTGCTGATGGTGTGCTGGGGTGAAGAAGAAGAAGAAGCCAGGAGGGGGGTTAGGAAATTGGTCTGGCTAGCGGAACAGCTTTTCACCTCTCTCTCCCTCTTTCTCTCTCTCCCTCCGCCCCCCCTCCCTCCATTCTGCTTTGTATTCTGCAGAGATGACAGGGGGAAAGCTTTATTGCTCCGAGTTGGTATCGATCGGGGCCCCAGCGAGGGGAGAGGCCAGGGGACGCGGCGAACGGGCCCTTTTGCAACGACAGCCTCTCCCTCGCTCGTTCCCTCCCTCCTTCTCTCCGCTCAGTCCATCCGACCCCCTCCCCTCGCCCTGTAACCACCACCTCCACCACCTCCACCACCTCCACCACTTACTGGCTCTGAAATTCAAATTCAAGGCTCCTATTCTCAGAGGTTAGCCGGAGAAAGGGAGATAGATTGAATAAAAGAAAGATGGAAGAGTATACCATTTCTTCTCCTTCTCCCGCTCTCTCCCCCCCTCGGATTGAAGCGGCGAACGAAGCCGGGATCTGATAAGCGCTCGCAAACACAAACACGGCCAACGAATAGACAAAATGAAGGAGAAGCTAAAAGACATAGCCGCGAGGAATAAGCCCGGCCGCCGTTTTGTTGGTTTTCTAAGCACCTTTCGCGTCTGCTCCTCGCCGACCGGCCTTTCGCTGCTTAACCCCAGCCTCGCCGTATATTTCTTCTCCTCCCTGCGAGGAAAAGGTGACAGTTGAAGAATGAACGAGCTCGGAGCGACGCATAAACCGGAGCGTCAACGTCCCGCCTGGTCCTTGTTAAAACTCCTGTACTTGATTATTTCCCTCATGGATTTGAGCAAAATGTGTCCGGCCTCAGCGCAGACGTGTTTTATACGCAGCCTCCAGGTCAAAAATGTGTGCACTGCGTCTACTAGCATGCTAACACGCACCTCCTCGTTATCCGACAATCAAAAAATGTTATTGTTTTATTGTCGGAGAATCAGGAAATGCGTGTTAGGATGTTAGTTGTCGTCACAGTAAAACTCTGCTCTGGTCTCTGAGATTTGTGTAAAGTGCTTATAAACTCATCATGGTGAATAATTAGACTGTTCAGAATGTGTAAGGTCAGTGAGGAGTGACTGTGGACCTCTGCAAAACATTTAAAATGAATTTGGTCAGTTTTTTTTTTGTTTTTAAGATGATAAAAGTCAGGTAGAGCGTCCTGAACTCACATGTTTGCATAAGGACAGTGAGGAATGACTTTGGCCTAGTGCAAACTGGTTAAAATGAACTAATTCTTGTTTTTTTTGTTATGTTTTTTAAGACAGTAAAAGGTAGATCACGTTTAACCATCGTATTTGCATAAGGAAAGAGAGGAATGACTTTGGACCACTGCAAACTGCTTAAAGTGAACTCGTTTGGGGGATTTTTTAGGTTTTTAAGACGCTAAAAGTCAAGTGGAGCGCCTCTAATTCACACGTTTGCATTAGGTAATCGAGGAATAACTTTGACCCTCTGCAAACTGGTTAAAATGAACTAATTCTTGTTTTTTTAAATGTTTTTTAAGACAGTAAAAGTCAGGCAGAGCGCCCTTAACCTTCACGTTTGCATTAGTTAAGAGAGAAATAACTTTGATCACTGTAAACCGCTTAAATGAACTAGGTTTTTTTTTATTTTTTTTATGCGTTTTAACTCAGTACAAATCAGACAAAGCGCCTCTAACTTGCACATTTGCATTAGAAAAGTGAGGAATGACCTTTGAACTTCTGCAAACCATTTAAAATGAACTAGTTCTTGGGATTTTTTTATGTTTTCAAGACAGTAAAAATCAGACAGAGCGCCTCTAATTGGCACGTCTGCGTTAGGTCATCGAGGAATAACTTAGAACCGCTTAAAATTAACTAGTTCTTGGATGTTTTTATGTGTTTTAACAGGTAAAAATCAGGTAGATCGCCTTTAACCATCACATTTGCATTAGGAAAGAGCGGAATGACTTTGGATTTACTACTTCTTGGGATTTTTAAAATGTTTTTAAGACACTAAAATCATATAGAGCGCCCTTAACTTGCATGTTTGCATAAGGTAAACGAGGAATAACTTTAACCTCTGCAAATCCTTTCAAACTATCTCGTTCTTGCTTTTTTCTGCGTTTTAAGACGGTAAAAATCAGGCAGCGCGCCCTTAACCCTCGCGTTTGTAACCCCGTGTAACCAGCTCAAATCACCAATGAATTTTGGCGAAGACGAAATCCAGAAGTTAAACAACAGCCTCGTCTTTTAAATCTCCCTGTTTGACGAGGGTTAACCAACAAAGGCAGGGCAGGACGCAAAGCCAACTGACCAAACTGACAAATCCGTTAATGGAATGCACCGCGCTGCAGCCGGAACAGCTTGTCCATCCGAGGGGGGGGGGGGGTTACGGAGTTCACGTCCATGACCAGAGGGGCTTCGGAGAGGTGAGGGGGTTGCCGGTTCAACTCCCCAGAGGCTGAAGAGGATCCCTGCTGTCTACCGTCCCCCCCCAACACCCCAAAAACCCCAAAAACCCCACCCCGGCCGGCCCACGAAAGCCTCCTTCAGGACACTACACCTCCTCCTCCGTCTTTCTCTCGCTCTGCCCGATGCTTTTGCTTTTGCTTTTGCTGCTGCTGCTGGCGGTTTGCTGCTGCCGGCTGCTCTAAAGCGTGCTTAGTCACATCGCACACTGCCTTACATACACAGACCCGCTCCTGAACAAAGAATACAGATTTATGAACTGTTTTTTACGCCGTCGTCTCGGAGAAATACAAGGAATCGCGGTGTTTTAAAAACGACGGTCGGATCTGATCGGGTTTTAGATTCGTGCAAAAAAACTCCAAACTCTCTGGTCCTACATTTACAACTATGAGATTTACAATTCAAAACTGTTTCAAAGTCGTATTATCGAAGCTCAGTGTGCTGCTTTACTTTAATCCGGATGCCCTTCCTTTCATAATCATCAGTGTGTCCAAACAGAGAGTTGTGTCGCGCCGTTTAATCGATTTTCAAATTATTAACCATCGTTTCTGTTATCGTTTCTGAGAAAAACCTGGCGTGAAAACAGTCGCTTACAAAAAAATATCCTTTAAAGCTGATCCATGGAACATTTCTGGACGAGGGTCAGGCCTGCGGTCGCTCGTCTACGCAGAGAAATGTCCAGCACGCTCAAAGATATTTACGTCAAAAACAGATCTGACCTGTACCACGACCTGACGTCTCCATGGAGATAGACACGCAAATGCCACACGGTGAAACATTTCTTGCAAACGTCTTCGTGTGGCGAAAGTTAAAGCCACACTGTGCAGCTTTTTGGATGGAAGACGTGCTACTTGTGTGTCTCCATGGAGATGTTACTGCTTTGGGGTTTTCCACATTACGGCATTAAATTTATCACTTACTCTCCTGCATTTATTCTGTGATTGGGCTCGCCACTCGCCAGATCTGACCTGTACCATGACCCGACGGCGTCTCCTCGTCTCGTCTCCATGGAGATAGACACACAAATGCCATACGGTGAAACATTCCTCGCAAAACATCGTCGTGTGGCAAAAGTTAAAGCTTTTCGGATGGAAGATGTGCGTCTCCACGGAGATGTTCGCAAGGGATGTTTCGCAGTGTGGCATTTGCGCGTCTGTCTCCATGGAGACGACAGCGACGGGTCACGGTACAGATCAGGTCTGTTGAACGGCGAGCAGGAGAGTAAGTGATAAATTTAACACTTCACCGGCTTAAAACACCAATCCTGCGCAATAAAAACACGAAACAATTAACGCCAGACTGCGGAACATCCCACTCCAGAAGTTCCAACCTGCATCTTAAAAACGGTAAAAAAAAAGTAACAAATCTAAAACATTGCATTTCTTTTACAGCACAAACACGACTCGCTCCCTCGTGTCCGCCGCTGACCATTTTTATAACACACAAATTTATTCCAGAATCCGCCGGGGGGACGAGACTTTCTTATTCTAACCAAAGCCCCCGCTCCTATTTGCTTCGACACATTACTACCACCGGTGTTTTATTTCAACCCCCATCTCACTTACTCCTCCAAACAGCGGCCGTGCGATGGGGGCTGTGCGATGGCGCCGTCCTGCAGATGCGGCGGATATGAGGTATTTGTGTAAACATGGGTTCTGTATACATTGCCGTGGATATTACCTGTGTGGTTTTACTGTACGCACTTGCAGATTGAGCACGACGATCGCATACACTTTGGAGAATTGGACGGGCGGCTCGGCACATGCCTGATTCATAAAGGTATCGCGCCGCAAACCTGGAGGGCCATAACCCGTCTTGTCGGCCGGACGAGGAGCTGCATTATTAAACACGTATGTAGAGGGAGAGTACGAACGCCGCCGCACCTGCTGTATATATTTACCGGTTTACGCGATGATGCTGAGATGCTACCGATCCCCAAACCTCCTATTTCGTTTTATTTACATCTAAAATCTGTGTATTGTGAGTCTCGTCATGCCGCCCCGTCTCCGGCTTTAGTCCTTTCTTCTCCATCCCATGTATTTTTCAGCCATTAGATCTAAAAAGGCGAGCGTTCCTATGTTTGAGTCGTACTTTGAAGGCCTTGGAAGCGGCGGTATAAATAAAATGGACTCGACTTCTCCCGCTGCGTTAGAGGTCTTAATACGAGCGACTAGAGAAAAGTGCACTTTCTGATCAAAGATGGTCGAGGAGTGAACTTACGTGCCATCAGACCGAGCGCGAAGGGGAGCAACGCCGCGGCCTTATTGGTCCAGAGTAACGAGGGATTTGGGAAAGAGTTAGCGATAAAATGAAGCGTTTTTGAGCGAAAGTGCTTCCTAAAAATCACACGTTTAGCTTTAGATTAAATTAACCGAGGACGTGCCGACGCGTTCTCTGCATTTTTAAAGCTTCAAATGTTTGGAATTTTGTGAATCTTTTCCAAATCAAAAGTCAGTATTCTATTGTGCCGAACGTATTTTTTCGAATGTTGCTCAGAAAAGAGATGAGATAGGAGTTTTTTTCACTCGTGTCGCGTGTTCGGAGGTAAAGTGACGGCTTTAAAATGCTCTTTGTGAAGGGAAAATGGATGTGTTGTCGGTAAGTGGCTTTATATTATACCGACGTCTGCAGTAACGGCGCCGTGGAAACGAAGAACAACACGGAATTTATAGAGTTTACTCGACGATTTCAGGTTGAGTTTGACTAAAGCCAAACACGGGCCTCAGGTGAGACACGTAGCTGTTTGTAACATGTATTTTTAAGCCATTTTGATTCTTTTGTGTACAAGTACTAGCGCAGTTTGGCCGTCTCTCTACAGGAATCAAAACTTCTACAGCGAGTTCAACGGTCCCTGGTTTATCTCAGGGGGTTACGTTCTATAAAAAGTTGTTATTTTTCACGATTATTCTCTCTGTTTTTGTCTGTAAAACCCCTCACCACACACTTTATACACTTTTCTCACACGGGCGTTAACGTTTTCTCACATTTCTCTCTTGTTTAAACACAAAGTTCAAACCTTCGAAGATTTAAACAAATAAGTGCAATATTATAGAACAAAACCAAAGATCGAGACGTGTTTTGAGGCCCGACGGCGAGGTCCACGAAAGGTAAACTGCGTTAAAACGAGGGACGAATGTGAATGAAGTTATACAGTGTGTCCGAACATTTGAAAAGGACTTAAAAGTGAAAGTAAAATGTGAAAAAAACATTGTCGCGGTTACGTAAACATGAAGTAATAGACCTGGTTTGTCGTCAGTTTGAGTTGTTTTTCGTTCAAGTCACATTCGAGTCCTCATTTTTCAGGTCTAACTTTGGTCCTGAGGTCTCACAGTCTCGTTATTTGTGCTCCATCACACCGTTTTTTACAACTTTAAACTAACTTTGAACTGAAAACAATCTGAATAATTCGTTTTAGAAGCAGATTTAAAGCGACGTGGGGAGTCTTAGTCCAATTCCGACTCCTCGGGTCGGTGAAATGAATAATCTTAAATGAACTTAGAGCAATTCTACTTATTTAATTAGTTTAAAAGCAGATTTACAGAGCTAGAGTAAGACGTGAGAGCTGCAACGAGCCAAGTCCGAGTTTTTGGTTTTAGTCCAATTCCGATTCCTCATAACTGAACTGAACGTCAAGTTGGTGAAATGTAAAGTCGAAAACACGCTTTAAACAAACTCATCTTTCATTTTCTCTTTTGTAAAACAGATCAGCTCGAAAAGTGGGACTAGTCGAGCTTAATTTGGTGTTTCGTGAGTGTAGATCCGAGTTAAAACGTCACAAACTCGTTACGTTTGAGTCTCAAAAGTGACGTGGGGAAAACGTTTGTCGTACGAGGTGTGAACTGGGATCATTACTCAACGATGTGTCCGATCTATTACAGAATTAGCATAGCATTAGCAGCTAAACCCGCGCCGCTACGGGCCGTGGGCGGGCGCAGACCTGGCCGGGAGTCTAGAGCGCTGATTAAGCAAAGGCCTCACACGGCGGCGGCGGCGGCGGCGGCGGCGGAACATCAGGCTAAACCACAACACGATCGCTCACTGTGTTTACATCTGTAGGGCGGGCGGCCGGGCTAGACTCTCACGGTAATCGATGAACGAGGGAGAGAGGGTGAGGAGGAGGAGGAGAGGAGGAAAAATCGGTAAAGAAAGCAGGTTATCTCCCGTCATTAGGGGCGGGGGATTCCCTGGCTGGAGGAAGGGGTGAGGCGGGGAAAACGGGGGGAGACGGGTGGGTTCATTGATAAAAAGAGAGCGAGGGGAGACTGTGTTTGGCATCGAGAGAGAGCAGACAATTATCTGTATTGATTAGAGCGGCCCAGTACTGTGAAGACTGAGAAAACTATGACTAGATCAATACGGCGGCGAGCGGGCGAGGGAGGGGCCGCCGCAGAGGAGGGGGAGTTTGGGTTTTGACTTCTGGAAACAGACGGACCAATAGAGAGAAACAAATGACAAACTTAAACGATTCATAAACAAGACGCTGAGACGTGCGGGTGGCGTTGGCAAAAAAAAAAAAAAAAAAAAAAAAGGGGAGGGGCAAAGAGGAGAGGGTAAAGGCGATGGACGAGCGCGAGGGCGGGCGTTAAAAGCGTCACGACATTACTCTGTGTCATCGATTTGTCAGCAAGACCGCGGAGTTCATTCAGCGCCCGGTCCACGCCGCACGGGAAGATGAAAACAGACGGAGGGAAAGAGGGAGAGGTGGCATCGTCACAGCTGGAGGAGGCGCGGGGGACGGCGTGGGGGACAACACGGGGGACGGCGTGGGGGACGACACGGGGGACGGCGTGGGAGGAGGACGAGAGGCGTTTTGTAAAATCAAAAAGTAGAGCCATGAATCAAATGTAGTTATTTCAAATTGACATTGATCAATTGATCGTTCTTCAGCCAATCCTCACTCAGGAAAAACATGTGGTTCAAAGGTCAGAGGTCAAACTTTGGAGGAATTACACTGGTTAAAAATCGTGTCTCGTTTATGTTAAAGGTCCGATGTCACACGAAATGGACTCTTGTTTCAGCTTAAAGTCGTGTTATGATGGTGTTACTTCATCAAAAACAGACCTGGAGTTGTGTTTTGTTTCATTCACATGTTTGAGTCGCACTTTATTATTAGTCTGTCACATCTACAAAGCTCAAAATACGACGTTCCACCTTGTGATGTCATCAAGTGGTAGTTTTCACGTTAACATTTACCTTTTACCTTTAGTTCAGTTGAGAAAAGTGACAACTCCAGGACTGAAATGATCCACATGATTCTATAAATGAAGGTGTGTGGAGTTTAAAAACACAGTGGAGCACTTCCTGTATCGCCACATGATGACATCACAAGGTGGAACAGAGTGTTTTCAGCCTAAATCTGCAGGTTTGTGTGTTAAACATGTGAGAATTAAACAAAACTCCAGGTCTGTGTGTGACGAGGAAACATCAGAACAGATCAGAAAACTCTAACATGGGCCTTTAACAAAACTCCCAAAAATTATTTAAGTAAATTTTCTAGTGCTTCATCTGGAATGTTCCGCAGTACGGCATTAAATGTATCTATTTCTTTGAGGACCGACAGGTGATGCCAACAGGCCAAGTTACAAGTCAGATCTGTGGAGAGGAAGAATATATATAAATTATTTGTTTATTTTCGAGCAATAAAACAGTTTCAGCAGAACAAATGCAGGATGGAGTTGTTTAATGCCATACAGTGGAACATTTCAGGCAAAGTAATAGCATCTCCAAACAGAGACAGACACGTAACGAGGAGGGTGGATTGGACGATCAAAAAGTGACATAGTAGAGCTTTAATATTCTAATTTTGCATCTTCAGATCCACAGTTTTAATATGATTTTGTAAACGACAGAGAAAGTACTTAGTTTTGTTACTTAAGTAAAAGTACAGATACAGAGGTAAGAAGTTACTCGAGTAAAAGTTAAAGTATCACATGAAAAAATCTATGGAAGTAAAAGTATTTGATTAAATACCTGGTAAAAAATGTACTTAAAGGGCCAAAAGTAAAAGTATTTCACACACGAGTTGTTCATTTAAGTGTAAATGTAGAAATATTGATTAAAAAAATACACATATTTTGTTCAACAATAAAAATATGAATCAGTTTCTTCTTTTTTCTTATGATTTTTGTGTATTTTTATTTATTTTTTTAAAGATGAAGCTTGAAAACGGTAAAAATAACCCCTCAAATTATATGAAAAGTACTTTTTTTTTCAGTCCTGTTCATAAATGTAGTGGAGTAGAAAAGTACAGATACTGCTCTCAAATGTACTCGAGTAAAAGTAAAAAGTACACACTGTGAAATCCTACTTTAATACTTTTACTTGTTCACCTTCCAGCGCCGCTCACAGACGACAGGAGCAGACAGGGCCCCGTGTTCGGCCGGAGTCGATTTGAAAGGACGAGGAGGGGGAGGAGGTGGAGGGGGAGGTGGAGGGGGAGGTGGAGGAGGTGGAGGAGGGGCGGACGGGTGCTCAGGTAGGGGGCCGTTCTGTGGGGCCTCTTTTTGTGCGGGACAAAAACCAAAATGGAGGAGAGGGAGAGGAACAAAAGGGACGAGGGGGAACCAGGGGAGAGAAACCTGCACTGAGTAAAAACATCCCCCCGACCACACAACCCGCAGAAAAACACACAAAAAACACGATTATGGAGCGGTCAGACCACAACGGCCAGGATTTATCTCATTTTGAATAGATTTGGTTATTTGGTTTGGGGGTTTTTTTCTGCTTTTTAATCTTTTTTTAATTTATTATTATTTAAAGCTGCACTGTGCAACTTTCCTCGCGGAGGGTCTGCCGTCTGCTCGTTTCCATGGAGACGCGATCACTCGGCCTGCAATCGATCGTATGCAAGACACATCTGTTTAATGCCGTACTGTGGGGCATTTCAAGCAGAGTGAAAGCATCTCCATGGAGACGAGCAGGTGGCTGAAATGTTACACAGTGCAGCTTTAACTATTATACGATTTAATAAAGTGAAACTAAAGTTGAGCGAATATTGATGGAAAAAGAGCTTTGCCGTTTTAATTTATGATATTTTTCTGAATGATGAAAAGTTCTCAAAATGGCGCCCGTAAACTTAAAACAAAATGCACGACGGAAACTGATTTTTAAAAACTATTTCCATTTTCTTTACACAAATTCACTGTCACATTTACTCTTGGACTGTGACTTCCTGTTTACAGGTGACATTTTGACGACATTTAACCTTTCAAACCACGTCATTTGTTATTTATATGATCATTCGCTATGGCAACGGTGTCAATTTTTCATCAGTGACACAAACAACTGGCAAACATTTCTTTAAAGCCACAGTCTGTAACTTTATTGCTAAAAAAATGACTAAAATATCAATGTTTTTTTTTTCAGTGTGAATGTTTTTAAAGCTCTGAAAAACACCGTGAGTGAGCTTGCATCTCCACAGACCTGACTCTTATTTGGCCAAGAGGGGAGAGAGCTCTTCCTGCTCGTCTCCATGGGAATGCTGTTGCTTTTAGGTGTAATATTCCACAGTGTGGCATTAAACTGATCCATCTCTGAGAAGTTTGGTTTTAACTTTCACACAAAATTGACTCTTGAAGCTTTAGTCCATGTTCTAATGATGTTTCCTCCTCAAAAAACAGACCTGGAGTTGTGTTTTGTTTCATTATTATTAGTCTGTAACATCTGCAAAGCTCAAAATGCGACGTTCCACCTTGTGATGTCATCAAGTGGTAGTTTTCAAGTGAACTCCTCCTCCTTTTACCTTTAGTTTAGTCGAGATTAGTGGAAATTCCAGAAGCTGAAATGATCCAAATGATTCTATAAATGAAGGTGTGTGGAGTTTAAAAACACAGTGGAGCACTTCCTGTATCGCCACACGATGACATCACAAAGTGGAACAGAGCGTTTTCAGTTTGAGAGAAGAACTCGGCCTAAATCTGCAGAAACAAAACACAACTCCAGGTCTGTGTGTGACGAGGAAACGACATCAGAGAATCGTGTAAAATGAGACTTTTAATAAACCAGAACTGCTGAGTAAATAAATCGTCTTAAAACAAACTATATTCATAATTCACATGTTTTTACTGACGTCTAAACTCTTTTTTTTGCTGTGCGTGTCTTGAGACGCCATCAGAGCAGAGCGAGGAGGTGAGGAAGAGGAGGAGAAGAGGAGGAGGAGGAGAGGAGGAGAGGAGGAGAGTGGGAGCAGCACTCAGCTCTGGTCTGGGGCACATTACTGCAGTCGTTTGGGCTCATTACCCTGGCAACCCCATACATACAGCCACACATCTGTCACTCCACAGCTTAACACTCAGGCCGCTAAGTGGGTTAGCTTCTCTCCACAGCCCGGGAAGGTGAGGCCAGAGCCGCTTTACGCAAAAACACATTACAAGATATTTTTGGATTTGTAGGAGCGTTGAAATACTGATGATTTAAGGATGTTTTTTTAATGATTTTAGCGTTTAGCTTCTGTGTTTGCTGTTGTTTTTGTGGGTTGTTTTACATTTTTACGCTGCAGTTTGAACTTTTATACTAGTTTTGCGATTTTAAAACTACAAAACCGATGATTTCGCTTCGTTTCGGCTCAAGATCGACATTCATCTAATCCCGTTTATTTATTTATTAATTTCAATGGAGAATCGCTAAAACATACAATAACCAACAGCGGTCACAAGGGGTCAGTATCCTGCTCTGGCCCCAGTTTTATTGAAGAATCGGTCAAATTCTGAGGACAAATTTCCGTATAAAGACGTCAGCGTGCACCTTATTTTCCCTCAGTGTAAGCCCATCACGCTCTACGCTGTTTTCCACTCTTAAACTATTTTTAAACACGCGACAAAAAGCGCAAACCACAGACACAAAGAGAACAGGATAAGAGTTTAAATCAAAGACCGCAGTGAAGAGACCGTACACCGCAAGCTAAAAGTCCCGAGCGCATTTCCTGTCTACAGTAAAACAGTTTGAGACTCCGGAGTATTCAAAAAGTCAGAGCGTTCCATTTCTAGTTTTAGATACAAGTCAAAACCGTGTGATTATTTTTTTATAAAACGTGGAGCGCCCCTGTGTCCGTCGCTCCGTCTCCGATTGACGCCGTTTTGTTGTTGTTGCTGTGGTGATGTTTTGTGGTTATGGATTTAAGAGATGACAGATCAGCTCAGAGTTCACACCTCCCTGAAGTCGAGAAAACACAAATCATGTTCTACACTTGGTCACTTTTATTAATCAATGGTCACGGTTTGGGTCAATTTCTGAGGTATTGGACAAGATCTCGCGAGACAAAACTGCCAAAAGCTCGTGCAGACATGAGAAAAATGATCTTGTGAGATGTTTTTTTTACGTGTGTTTGCATTTGGACTGGACAGAAACAGTGAGTAACATCTGTACAGTTGTCCCTCGCAGTTTTAAATACTTTTTTACATCGCTAAGGGACTGTAGACCATTGTGTCGTGCGTCCTGATTGGCTGTTGGACTGTAGACCATTGTGTCGTGCGTCCTGATTGGCTGTTGGACTGTAGACCATTGTGTCGTGCGTCCTGATTGGCTGTTGGACTGTAGACCATTGTGTCGTGCGTCCTGATTGGCTGTTGGACTGTAGACCATTGTGTCGTGCGTCCTGATTGGCTGTTGGACTGTAGACCATTGTCCATCAGTCTCCTCCGTGCCGTGTCTCCTGTCCAGTACAGAATGTGTTCAGACAAATTTACATAAACGTTGGATCTCAGTGTGACTCTGAAGTGCTGTACGTTTGCGATTTGTTTTCTCCCCGACAAAACCCACAATGTCGATGAAACGTTCTGCACCGACAAAGACGCCTACGAAGGTTTGAACTTTGAGAGAGTTTAAACGAGAGAGAAATGTGAGAAAATGTTAACGCCTGTGTGAGAAAAGTGTATAAAGTGTGTGGTGAGGGGAAAGAAAAAAAGAAAGAAAGACAAGAAAGAAAGAGAAAGAAAAAGAAAAAGAAAAAAGAAAAAGAAAAAAGAAAGAGAAAAAGAAAAAAAGAAAGAGAAAAAAGAAAGAAAAAGAAAGAAAGAGAAAAACAAAAGAAAAAGAAAGAAAAAGAAAGAGAAAGAAAGAAAAAGAAAGAAAGAAAGAAAGAGAAAAAAGAAAGAGAAAAAAGAAATAAAGAAAGCGAAAGAAGAAAGAAAAAGAAAGAGAAAAAAGAAAAAGAAAGAAAGAGAAAAAAGAAAGACAGAAAAAAGAAAGACAGAAAAGAAAGAGAAAAAGAAAGAAAGAAAGAGAAAAAAGAAAGACAGAAAAAGAAAGAATAAGAAAGAAAGAGAAAAAAGAGAAAAAGACAGAGAAAGAAAGAAAAAGAAAGAAAGAAAAAGAAAAATGAAAGAAAGAAAGAGAAAAAGGAAGACGAAGGAAGAGTGTGTGAGAAAAGTGTATAAAGTGTGTGGTGAGGGGTTTTACAGACAAAAACAGAGAGAATAATGTAAAAAATAAAGATGATACTTCACAGATTTTGCGTATCGGGGGTTATTTTTAGAACGTGACCAAAAAGCACTGCTACAATCGCCAATAAAATATGAAATAAAATAAATCAAAAACTGCGCAGCCAAAATTGTGAACTAAACCTCATAATGTAAATATTAAAAATAACGTCAAAATCTCGTTTTGTCTCGCTCTCGTGACCCAATCTCGTGTCTCGTCTTGTGGAGATTGCGTCTCGTTCCTCCACTGCTAGCTCTTTATATCTGTCTTGTCATGGTCCATTGCAAGATAGGGCCAGTGTGTTGGATATCTTGTCGAAATCAAGTCGAAACTATGCTCTAAGTTGAATTTGACGATCGTATGGAGAGATTGAATGATGTAATTGGTTCGACAGAGTTACCTGTACATGTGTAGGAGCAAGAAAAGGTCACGCTAAGGTCCACATGCTACGGAAACGCTCATATTTAGATGAAAAAAAAAGAGCAGGATGTTTGTCAGTTCCGAGTGTTTCTTATGGCGCATTATGGGACTATAAATTCCAGCTCTCTCCACCCGCGATGGCTTTTGACACCAGCGAACACCGTAATGTCACAAAAGGTTTATACAAAAGCAAACAAATAAATGGAAAAAAAACATCAAGTGTAGATGGAGGTGCCGGCTGGATACTGAAGAAACCTTTGGTAAGGGCAGAAAATGTCAGGTTTGACAAATGACCTTTTAAACATGGAGCAGATGTAGAGAGCCCTGTCCACGCTGGATACACTGACGCTCAACTGTCTCTGCTCCTCTGCTCCTCCTCCTCCTCCTCTTCCTCCTTCTACAGCTGAAGACGCGCTAAGTACATTAAGAGGGTCAGAAAAATCATATTACTTAAACTTAACCCTGGACGAGCACTCCCGCCTCAGAGCAAGAAGGTTCCGGGTTCAGACATAGACTGTATTTATAAATGGACGTAGCTAATGTGCTAGCCGCCACGTTCCAAATAGGAAGTGATCGTGTGCGCACTTCCTGCTCCATTGACTCTGACTCTCTGTTGAAAAATTGTCGCTCTTTTCTTTGTAACTGCTGCTCGGATTTGTCATTTTGGTCTTAAATGTTCGTATTAACCCTCTACATGATCCTGGGGTTTGTTTGTTTTTAGTTATTTTGTGTTTTGTTTTGTTTTTTATCATTTTTTATTTTGTTATTTTGTTGATTTTTTTTTGTTTTGATTTTTTAGTTTATTTTCCATTGTTGTTTTTTTTAACTGTCCTCTCTCTGTCTCTGCTGCTTCAGACTCATTTTTGGTCTTAAATGTTCGTATTAACCCTCTACATGATCCTGGGGTTTATTTTTATTTTAGTTATTTTGTGTGTTTTTTTTAATCATTTTTTATCTATCTATCTATATTATTTATTTTTTTTTATATTTTTAGGTTGTTTTTTTTAGTTTATTTTCTTTTTTTAGTTATTTTGAGTTTTGTTTTGTTTTGTTTTGTTTATTTTCCGTTGTTTTGTTTTTTTTAACTGTCCTCTCTGTCTCTGCTGCTTCAGACTCATTCTGGTCTTAAATGTTCGTATTAACCCTCTACATGATCCTGGGGTTTTTATTTCACTATTGTGTCTGTAAATCAAGATCTGAACATTAATAACAGACAAATCAGGTCCTTCTTTCCCCGAGGTCGCTCCTGTTAGCGTTAGCAACAGGTTTGATTGACAGATAGGCTCTTTGGTTGCTATGTGTGGAGATCTTAGTCTTTCCCTTTTCCCTTCTGCGTCTTTGTCTGGAGCTGGGCAGAGACTTTGGCCCCGCCCACTAAACACCTGCAGCCAATCAGCAATCAAGCCTCCAACTCGGGAGCACAAAGGGACACCGCCAGATCATCCGTGTGTCCTACGTGGTACAGTTCAGCTTGTTATTCTAGTTTTTGTGATTATGGTCAAGTACTCAGCTGTTTTTTCTCGTTTTTTTTTGCCAGATCTCGTTTCTTGGACCCACCCTGCACCTCCGCCTCCGACCCAGCTCTCCACGACCTGCTCCGTCAACCAACACTCACATTTTCTTTTACCCAGAGTCTGTACATTTGCTCCCTCAGACGATACTCGCGGTCGGATTTCCAAATACCGACGTCGTCTTCAGATCCGCCGCTGTAACTGCTCTAGTCTCGATGAGCGTCATGTGACCGGAGCTGAACGTCGTGGGTGACGTCACTCACAACTCACTTCTCGTCTCTGGGTTCGACTGGGGTTTTTTTCTGTGTGGAGTTTGCGTGTTCTCCCTGTGTCTGCGTGGGTACTCCTGTGTCTTGACCAAGATTAACTCAAGATCTGGAGACGGTGGAGATGGTGGAGATGGTGGAGATGGTGGAGATGGTGGAGATGGTGGAGATGGTGGAGCAGTGTTGAAGGACGGGGCCAAATGCAGAACAACAAAGTGTCTTAACCTTCACAATAAGAACATTTTCCTGTGATACCTGCACGATAGACTCACTTAATGCCAGACTGTGGAAAATTCCAAGCAACTTTTTGTACATATTTAAACCCGTCTGAACTTCTCCCGCGCTGCTGTGTCCACAGAACACGGGGGGATGGACTTTATATTTGTGAAACCGCTGCTTATTTTGCATTTAATTATGTATTTGGGGGTAAACACAGATCTGAGGAGTTCATCTGTGGAAAATGAGCCGTGAGATGTTGAGTCCACAAAGTTCTCATTGATGTATTATTTTCATTTTATGTTTGCCTTTTTGAACATTTTATGTAATCTTCCAGTAAATAATTCATTTTGGTGTGGATCCAGATCAAAGCGAGGCGGCCGCTCGGTTCAGCGCTGATGGAATATGAACGTTTGGGAGAGAGTTACGGCGTTTACTGTTTTCTGACGATTATACGGGTCAATTAGACTTTTTCTAATTAGCGTTATGAGTATTTTGTTTTATTTTTGACGATTTGAGCTGATTTTGCGATGTTTATTTTGCTGTGCGTCCAGGTTAATTTTGTACAACACTGAATGAAAATGTCTTAAAGCGAACGTATTCTCTGAAGTTTTATTTGGACTGATTCACGTTTGAGTTTAATCTTTAATCGACGATTTTCCAGACGCCATTTTGTCGATTTACCCCCGTTTCACCTCCACTGTGACGTCCGCACTTCCTTCTCCAGTTTTACTTTCTTAATCGTTGATACTCGTAGGATTCGGCAGCGTCGCATCATCATTTTCGTACAAATTTCTTTTTAAATCCGCTGCTCTAATGCGACGTGCAGCTGTCCATAGGGGGCGCCAACAGCTACACGACTCTTTATTGTCATGACATTTTCAGCTCCTTTTGGACACTGCAGTTTTCTAACTTGAAATCAATGAATATTAAGTCGTTTTAGATGAATATTACGATTTAAAACGTACAAATTATAACGTAACGATCCACAGAGATGAGAACTATAAAGACACAAGCACAATATGTCTGATTTAACAAGATATGACCAGATATTTTGCTCCGTTTCTGTTTTTCTTTTCCGTACAATGTTGTTTTTAATTTTTTTTTTAATGCTACATGTTTGTTCATATTTTTAAAAATTCTCCTTTTTAAAAATATTTCATAATTTCCTCATATATTTTATCACTTTTGCCATTTTATATAGATTTCCATGTGTGGTTTTCAGCAAAAACCCCAAGCAAAACATCATCAGAACCCACTGCGATGGGAGAAAATTCCAAATTCCAAAAAGTAGAAGCAGTCGGTGAAAAAAAAACAAAAAAAACCCCAAAAAAACAGCTGTACCAGGAAAAGCGTGACAGAGACGGAGCACGAGAGCGGCCCGGGACGCGATTACAGGTGTGGAGTTATGCATGACATCACCGCACCCCTCCTCCACCGGCCCTCGGGAACGGGTGCCTTGGAAACGGTCGCTAAGGGAGACCAAATGGGGAGCGCAGGGATGGAGGATGGAGGTAAGGGGGTTGGACAAAATGTGGAAATAAAACATACTGGAGTCGGAGGAGAGAACGACACGGAGACGATGAGGAACTGAAGCGAAACTGTGATTTGAGAGGATGAAATTAGCAGATTGCGAAGTTTGAAGTTGTTTAGCGTCGTGTTTTTTAGCAGAGAATGACAGATTTTGGGGGTTTCTTTGGGTAGAAAAAATGGCTCACGCTGCAGTTTAGACACAGACGTCAGAAAATTCAATTAAAATGTCAAGATTTGGTTTTAAATTCTCCAAAAAAAACACAAAATGGCCGACACGTTTGCTCCTAAAGCATCGTTCGTTATTAGCGTTCGCCTTTTCCAAACTCTAAAACACATCTGTTTCTTGTTTCGCGTTACCAGTTTGTGTTTCAAATATCAAAACGTGTCCGGAAAAACGTGAAGTCGTCCGGCGTGAGCGAGGTCGTAGCGCAGGTGTCACGGTTTATCCGCGTTGGGAGATTTAAAAACGGTCCGTTCTTTCCCAAAACCTTCTCTCCGTCTGAACCGTGCTCCCTCGCTCCTCTCCTCTTTTGTTCTCCGCCCATTTCCTCCGACCTTTTGTCCCGTCGTTTAGAAAGAGGCTGATTTAATGCCGTCTAATGGTAAAAAAACCCGGCGCGGATCGAGTTAAGGTCCAGTACGGGGAGACAAAGAGAACAGTGAAATATCAAACTGTTAATGTATAAAGGTCGGCAGGGGTCAAACGGAGAGGCGGGCGAGCGGCGGAGAAGTTAGAGCGCACTTTGGGCTCAGGAGGTGGCAAACAAACAAACAAAAACACCAGCGAGAGACGACCTCTGACCTCGGCAAACTGCAGCCCGTCCCCAAAGACAGAGCTGTGTCCACATACATGAGCCGACGCGTCCGCTGCACCGGATATCCCCGATAAACCAGGGATTAACGCCGGAAAAGTGGAACGTTAGCTAAAAAAAAGTGTGATTTTGTTTGTGTTTTGACTAATTTAAAGCGTATTTTTATTATCTACAAAGGTTTTAAAGCTGATCAGTATAATCGAGGTTTAAATCAAAAGCATTTTTACTTCCGTTTTGATGTTTTTTCTCATTTATTTCAATTTAAATCAGTGCTATCGCGCTTGTGTCTCTATGGTTCTCATCTCTGTTATAATTTACACGTTTTAAATCACAATATTCATCTAAAACGGCTTAATAAAAGAAATAAATCAGCTGACGTCGTGATGATAAAGAGTCGTGTCGCTGTGGCGCCCCCTATGGACAGATGCACGTCGCACTAGAGGAGCACGTTTTTAAAAATTTGTGCCAAAATGACGACGCGACGCTGCAGAATCCTACGAGTATCAACGATTAAGAAAATAAAACTGGAGAAGGAAGTGCGGATGTCACAGTGGGGCGTGGCACAGTGGGCGTGTCACAGGGGGCGTGGCACAGTGGGCGTGTCACAGTGGGCGTGGCACAGGGGGCGTGGCACAGGGGGCGTGGCACAGGGGGCGTGTCACAGGTGAAGGTGAAACAAGGATTGATCGACAAAATGGCGTCTTCAAAATAAGCGATTACTCAAACATAAAAAGTACTTCTTAGACGATTTGAGGGGTTATTTTTACCATGTTCGACTAAAGTTTTTGAGTTTAAGCTTCAGATTTGAGCAAAACAAAAATAAATATTCATAAAATTCATTAAAAAAAGCAAGAAAATGATTCGTTTTGTTACTGTTGAGCAAAATACGTCGCATTTTGAAACTGTATCAGCACATTTACACTTTATGAATGAACAAAATGACAAAATGTGTGAAATACTTTGACTTTTTACTCTTCCCGCACATTTTTAAACGTGTACTTGGCCGATGGCACAGATTGGCAGGCTCGTTTCTGTCAGTCCTCGGGGCAGCTGTGGCGACTGAAGGTTCTTACATCACAGACTCGGTTAATAATTCTTCCTGAAGTGTCTTAAAAGAAGCGAGACTCCACATTTTTGCGTTACACCTGCACGCGCTTCAATCAGCTTCATCACACATTTACACAACAAACAAAAACGTCCGCGGCTCGACTTCCTGCGGTATAGATTTGTCACGTGTGCGTAACGAGTGATCGATAACTGGAGCTGAATAAAACATCCGCGAGCCTTTTGACGGATTTGAAATGGAGATGCTATGCTAATACAAAGGCTTTGGCGGGATCGGCCCTGAACTCTTTCGCTCTTTCACGTGGCGGCGGTTCACATTCGGACCGTCTCACCCGCCGACTCCATAATGCATGAGGGCCGCGAATACATCCCGCCTCCCCCCGGTGCAGCTCCGACACTCTCGCTCTGCGCTATCAGCACCAACACGCTCAAAACATCAGAACCAGCGCGGCGTTCAGCTACAAATGAAGCTAATCGAGGCTAAAGCTGCAAGAGCGGCTAATCTGGAGCAGAGTTTCATGTTTGGAATTCTAACCGCAAGTATCATAGCAACCAAAGAGCCAATCAGGAGCGAGGCTGTTGAAGGTAACGGCCCCTTAGCTTAGCAACGCTGTCAATCAAACCCGTTGCTAACGCTAGCGAGAGAAGAGCGACCACGGGGAAAGAAGACGCCTGATTTGTCTGTTTTCCGTAACAAAATGGTGAAATAAAAACTCCGGGATCATGTAGAGGGTTAATACGAACATTTAAGAGCGAAATGACAAACAGGAAGTGCGCTCATGCTCACTTCCTGTTTGGAACGCGGCGGCGGCTAGCAGGTTAGCTATGTCCATTTATATAACAGTCGATTGGCCCAGAGAACAAACACTGAGCTACTTTGCTGCCTCATTTAAAGGTGCACAGTGTAACTTTTCGGGCAGATCACCATGGAGATGTGATCTGCTTTGCCTGTAATGTTCCACAGTATGACATTAAACACATGGCAGCACCAACCAGCCCGAGTTACAGAGCAGAGCTGTTTTTATTTATTTGTTTTCCAATAAAACCTCCTGTAAATGTTTCTTTTCTTTCTGTGGAACATCATCTCCATGGACACAAGCTGCCAGATCCTGTACCAGAAAAGTTACACAGTGCATCTTTACAAAACGTTTTAAAAATAATCCACATTCATGACTGAAAATATCGAGCCGGGCTGAATGTGACGCACTTAAGAATTTCTTTTTTTATTTGATCAGAGCGGCTCGTGTGCTAATGGCCGTCTTAAAATACCTCCTATTCAGTCGTCAAGGCCGCTTCAGAAAAGCCCTAATGCGGAACCTAACCTCACATGCCACCGCCGCTGCAAGTCAACACAAAACAACCCCGAGACGCCGCCGCCGCGATGGCGACTTAACACATGCCACAAAACGGAGAGGTTATGTTTTTAAAAAAGTAAAAAACTAAACTTTGACCATTTACAAGTGAGTTAATGATGTTTTTTTTCTCGTGTTTGTCGTGTTAGAAATAAAAAAAAATAAAGGAAGACGAGAGCAGCTCAGCTTTGATTGTGGAGCGGGCGCCGTGTAACAGCGGCGAGGAACAGCGGCGTGTTTGTGCTTTGATCAAGTGGTGTAAGGCGCCGAGCCAGAGCTTAATCAAAACACAGGGAAGCCATCCTGAACTCCACCGCTCCTCCACCCAGCAGCTCCCCACGCCGCCCTCCTCCTCCACACCTCCCCACGCCGCTCTCCTCCTCCACCCAGCAGCTCCCCACGCCGCTCTCCTCCTTCACACCTCCGCACGCCGCTCTCCTCCTCCACACCTCCCCACGCCGCTCTCCTCCTCCACACCTCCCCACGCCGCTCTCCTCCTCCTCCACACCTCCCCACGCCGCTCTCCTCCTCCACACCTCCCCACGCAGCAGCTCCACCCGCAGGGAGGGAGGGAGGAGGCAGCTCCAGGAGAGGAGGAGGAGAGGAGCGGGTCAGGGAGGACGGACATCACAGCTTGAGATATACATGTGTGTGTGTGTGTGTGTGTGTGTGCATATGTGTGTGGGGGTGTGTGTGTAGATGCTTGTGTGTGTCTGTGGTGTTGTTGTTGTGCTTGTGTGTGTGTGTACGTGATGTCATTGTGCTTGTGTGTAGATGTGTGTGTGTTTCGTGCTGTCTCTTGTGTTGTCGTTGTGTGTGCATGTGTGTTGCTACTGTTGTGTGTGTGCGTGCGTGTTTTTTGTGTAGATGCGTGTGTGTGTGTTTCATGCTGTCTCTTCTACTGTTGGTGTTGGTGTGGTGTGTGTATGTGTGTGTGTGTCATTGTGTGGGTGGGGGTGTGTGCGCGTGTGTGTCGGGGTGTTTGTGTGTGTGTGCGTGCGTGTGTGTCATTGTGTTTGTGTGTGTGTGTGTGTGTGCGTGCATGTGTGTGTTGTTGTGTTTGTGCAGCAGCTGCCAATTAACACAGAGTTTGTGAGGAGGTGCAGAGGGAGGCACTGCTGTGTCTGTGTGAGGTGCAGACGGTAAAAGTACGAGGGAGTTTCACATTTTCACAGATTTGTCCATTTTAAATCCCAGTTTGGACTTTTGTGTCTCTCCCTCGTTGTGTTTTGTTGAGTTGATTCACTTAAAAAAGAAAAACTAAGTAACATTTTGCCGTTTTTAAATCTGTTCTGTTTTCGTTCATCATTCGATTAATCAAAATTCCTGCACATGAGAATTCCAGTTTCACTTATCCCCTGACTCCGCCCACTGCTCTGTGATTACACAAAAACAAACAAAGATCAAACTCAAAGTAAAAAATGTTGTGTATCTGTTTCGTTTGTGTATAAATAGTTGTAGTATTTGTCAGTTTTTACTAGTAGAAGTTGTTGTTTGAAGTTGTTTTTACTTCTTCTGTAGTACAAACTCTGTGACTTACATAATTCTTGTAGTAGTAGTACTTTTACTTCTTCCGTAGTACAAACTCTGTGACTTACATAATCCTTGTAGTAAAAGTGGCTGAACTTCTTTTCTTCCTCTTCACATTTTCTCTGATCGTTTCTTTCACCTGGTGCAGTAAACGCACCTTCACACGGCAGTTTGTCTGTTTTAGTGGACAGCTGAATTTCACACTCTCTCTCTCTCTCTCTCTCTCCCTCCATCTCTCCATCTCTCTCTCTGTCTCACTCTTTCTCTCATCGCTCTCTCCATCTCTCTTCTCTCTTTCTCCGTCGTGCTCTTTAACCTTGGCCTCTGCTGCTGCTTCCAATAAACCCCCCCCTCCCCCTCACCTCTATCCCTCCTTTATCCCTCTGTCCGTCCTCTCCTCCATCCCTCCATCCTTCATCTCTTTCTCTATTATCCCTTTTTCTCTCTATCCTCCTTTCTCTCTCATTTTTTTACTTTCTCCATCACCCTTCCTTTTCCCTCTCTTTCTTTCCTCTTTATCCCTCTATTTATCCTCTCCTCCATCCCTCCCTCCTTCACCTCTTTGCCCTTCATCTCTTTCTCTCCGTATCCCTCTTTCTCTCTCATTTACTTGTTTGTGTGTCCATCCTCTCCTCCATCCTTTTCTCTCTCTGTCCTCCTTTCTTTCTCATTTACTTACTTTCTCCATCACTCTTCCTTTCCCCTTTATCTCTCTATCCATCTTCTCTTCCATCCCCCTCTCCATCATCCCTTTCTCTCTCTTTCCATCTTTCTCTCTCATCACTCTTCCTTTTCTCTTTCTTTTCCCTTTATCCCTCTATCATCCTCTCCTCCATCCCTCTCTCTTGCCTTCTCTCTTCTTTCTCCCTTTCCCATCCTCTTTCTATCCCTATCTCTCTCTTTTCTTTATTCATCCATCTTTTCCTTATCCCTGTCTCTCTCTCTCTCACTCACTCTCCTTTATGGCATCATCCATCTTCTCCTCCACCTCTCGATCCCTCTTTCCCTTTCTTACTATCATTTGTCCCTCCTTCATCTCTCTCTCTCTCTCTCTCTCTTATCCCTTTGTCCCTTTGCTCTGTCCTTTTCTTTCCTCCCCTCTCTATCTCCCCCTCTTCCTTATCCCTTTCTGCATCTCTTTCTCTCTCACTCCCTTTCCTCCCTCTCTTCTCTCTGTCCCCCGGCACCACTGTTGTCCACTGTTCTATCCCTTCTCTACTTCCCTCCCTTTCTCCTCTCTTTCTTTCTTCCACCTTGTCTCTCTCCCTCCTTCTCTATCCCCCAGCTCCACTGTTCTATCCCCTCCCTCTCTTCCTCCTTTTCTCTCTCTCCCTCTCCTCCCTGTCCACTCTTCGATCCCCTCTCTCTCTGCCTCCCTCTATCCCTTCCCTCTCTCATCCCTCTCTTCTCTCTCTCCCTCCCTCTCTTCATCCCTCTCTTCTCTGTTGTCCACTGTTCTCTCCCTTCCTCTCTTCTCCCTCTCTTCATTTCTCTCCTCTCTTCTTTCTCTCCCCTGTTCCCTCCCTCTCTTCATCCTTCCCTCTCTCTCCCTCCCTGTCTCTCCTCTCTTCTCTCTTCCCTCTCTCCTCTCATTCCCTCTCCTCCCTCGCTCTCTTCTCTCTTCCCTCTCCCTCTGTTCTCTTTCCCTCCCTCCCTCTCTCCTCTCCTGTCTTCTTTCTCTCCTCTGTTGCCTCCCTCTCTTCATCCTTCCCTCTTTCTCTCCCTCCCTGTCTCTCCTCTCTTTCCTCTCTCCTCCCTCCATCTTCCCTCTCTCCTCTCCCTCTCTCCTCTCTTCTCTCTTTCCCTCTCCCTCTCCTCCCTCCCTCTCTCCTCTCCCTCTCTCCTCTCTTATCTCTTTCCCTCTCCTCCCTCCCTCTCTCCTCCCTCCCTCTCTCCTCCCTCCCCCTCTCCTCCCTCTCTCCTCCCTCCCTCCCTCTTCCCTCTCTCCTCTCCCTCTCTCCTCTCTTCCCTCTCTCCTCTCTTCCCTCTCTCCTCTCCCTCTCTTTCCCTCTCCTCCCTCCCTCTCCTCTCCTCTCCCCCTCTCCTCCCTCCCCCTCTCCTCCCTCCCTCTCTCCTCTTTTCTCTCTTCTCTTCTTCTCATTCATAGTAAACATTATTGATTTTTTGCAGGAAAAAAGTCCATGAATTTTAATGCCCCCCTCTGTTCCTTCTCCATCCCTCCATCCGTCCATACCCCCACCTACCGCCCTCCTGCCCCCGCCCCTCCTCCGCCTCGTGCCCGTCTCCATCCCTCCATACCCCCCTCCACTCCTCCTCCACTCCCTCTTTCCTGAGGGGAGGATAAAGAGATGGAAGGTGCAGGTACAGAGGAGAAGAATATGGGGAAGAGGGGGAGGAGGGAGAGAAGGAGGAGGGGGAGGGAGAGGGGGAAGATGAGGAAGAGGAGGGGAAGGAGGGAGTGGAGGAGGAGGGGGCTTCTATTTCCCAGCTGTGCCTCTCACAGACGCCTCCTCACTTCAGTGTCTCTCTCTCTCCTTCTCTCCTCTTTTCTCACTTTCGTCTGTCTCTCTCACCTCCCCATCTCTCCCTCCTTCTCTCTCTGCTCTTCCCTGTCCATTTCTTCCCCTCATCCCCTTCTCTCTCCCTCCCTCTACACCCCCCTCTATCCCCCAGCAACCCAAAATCTCTCTCTCCTCTTCTCTCTCTTCCCCTCTCCTTCTCTCCCACTCTCTCTCTCTCTTACTCCATGTCCTTTTCTTTCCCTCTCCTCCCTCTCTCTCTCACTCTGTCTTTTACCGCTCTCTCTCTCTCCCTCCACAACCCCAAATCTCTCTCTCTCCCCCTTTCCTTTCCCCCTACAACTACATTTCCCTCTCCTCTTCTTTACAATCTCTCCCCTCTCCCTCTTTCCATCTCTTTACCCCTCTTTCTCCCCCTTTCCCATTCTCTTTCCTCTCCTCCCTCCCTTCCTCTCTTTTTATGCCTCTCCATGTTTTTTCTGTCTCCTTCTCCCTCCCTCTCTTCCTCCTCCTCTTCTCCCGTTTACATTCCTCTCTCTATCTTTCTCTCCCTCGTACCTCTCTCTTTTATCCTCTCTCTTCCCTTTTTTCTTCTCTCTTCTCCCTCTTTCCCTCTCTGTATTTTAACTCCCCCCTTCTCTTCCCCCTCTTTTATCCTCTCTCTTCCCTCTTTCCTTCTCTCTCTCTTTTATTCTCTCTCTCTTTCCACTCTTCACTCTCTCTCCCCTTCTCTCTCTTCCTCCTTCCCTCCCTCCTTTTTTCCCCTTTTCTCTCTCTCTTTTTTACAGCTGATGGATCAGTGCCACTGAGGGGAGGGAGGAGAGGGGAGGAGAAGAGAAGAGGGGAAGGAAGAAGATATGAGGAAGGAGGAGAGAAGAGGGGATTTTAGGGAGGAGGAAAGGAGGGAGGAGGTGAGGAGAAGAGAAGAAGGAAGAGGTAGAGAGAGGAAGAAGAAGAGGGGATGAGGGAGGGAGGGAGGGAGAAGAAGAAGAGGGGATGAGGGAGGAGTGGTCCAGGACTCAGACGGAGGATTTTAAAATAGTGTAAAGTGAAAACCTCTCCTGGACGTGCTGAGGGTCAGACCTGCTCTGACCTACAGCCTGGAGAACACAGAGCTAGAGCGAGGCATGTGTGTGTCTGGGCTCCACAGAACTGACCCCCAGAACCAACCACCTGACCCGCCCCCTGACCCCTGACCCCCGACCCCAGACACAGACCAGAGCCTGCAGCGGTCAGAACAAGACGTCCACAGCCCGTCCTGGGTCAGAGGGACAGTCCGATTCTGCGTCAGATATCGGCTTTCGAGTATCAGCTCTCGAGTATCGGCTCTCGAGTATCGTCTCTCGGGTATCGGCTCTCGAGTATCGTCTCTCGAGTATCGGCTCTCGAGTATCGGCTCTCGAGTATCGGCTCTCGAGTATCGGTCCAGTCGATCTGGACGTTTGCTCTGATGAAAAAGTCTCAATGTTTGAACTTTAATTTACACAAAGTCGTTTCTTCATAAATAACAGTTGGATCAGTTTAGTCTCTCTCTTCTCTCTTTCTCTCTCCATCTCTTCCTCCTCTCTGTTTCTCTCTCTCTTTAATCCTCCCTCTCTTCTCTCGTTCTTCCCCCTCTGCTTCCCTCCCTTCTGTCCTCTCCATCCCCCTCTCCCTCCATCTCTCTCTCTTTCCTCTCTCCCTCCCTCTCTGTCTCTCTTTTTTATCCTCCGTCTCTCCCTCCCTCTGTCCGGCTTTCCTGTCTCTCTCCCTCCCTCTTTCTCTCTATCCCCCTCTCCCTTCCTCTCTCTCTCTTTCCTCTCTCCCTCTTTCCTCTCTGTCTCTCTCTTTTATCCACGCTTTCTCCCCCTCTCCCTCTTTCCTCTCTTCCCCCTCTCCCCCCTCTTTACCTTGTTCCCTCTCCCCTCTCTACTCCCACTCTCCCTCCCTCTCCCCCTCTCCCTTCCTCCCCCTCTTTCCTCTTCTCCCTCCTTCTCTGTCTCCCTCTTTTATCCTCCCTCCCCCTTCCTCTCTCCCCCTCTCCCCCTCTCTCCCCCCCTCCCCCTCCCTCTTCTCTCCCCCTCTCCCCCCTCTCCTCTCCTCTCCCCCCCCTCTCCCCCTCTCCTCTCCCCCTCTCCCTCCCTCTCTCCCCCCCTCACTCCCCCTCTCCCCTCCCTCCCTCTCCCCCTCTCCTCTCCTCCCCTCTCCTCCCTCCCCCTCTCCCCCTCTCCTCCCCCCCCCCTCTCTCCTCCCTCTCCCCCTCTCCTCTCTCCCCCCCCCCTCCCCCTCTCCTCCCCCTCTCCCTCTCTCCTCCCTCCCTCTTGTATTGATTTTGCCATAATCAGACTCCCGGTTGCGACAGGTTAGTGCCAGACAGACAAAGACAGACTTCATCAACCGGCGTTAAACACGGGAGCCACGTCCTCAATAATCACTCCATCACACAAAAGAGGAGAGGAGCGAGGGAGGAGGGAGGAGAGAGAGAGAGAGGGAGGAGTGTGGACGCAGCCGGATGAAAAGACACGACCAACGAATCTGCAAAGAAAAGACTGGAGTTTTTTCAAGGTTGTGTTTTATATCAATACTAAACACGAACAACGTGATCTGAGCCCGGTTTAGTCCTGGTTCAGTCCTGGTTTAGTCCTGGTTTAGTCCTGGTTTAGACCAGGTTTAGTCCTGGTTCAGTCCTGGTTTAGTCCTGGTTTAGTCCTGGTTTAGTCCTGGTTTAGTCCTGGTTCAGTCCTGGTTTAGTCCTGGTTTAGTCCTGGTTTAGACCAGGTTTAGTCCTGGTTTAGACCTGGTTTAGTCCTGGTTTAGTCCTGGTTTAGACCTGGTTTAGTCCTGGTTCAGTCCTGGTTTAGTCCTGGTTTAGTCCTGGTTTAGACCAGGTTTAGTCCTGGTTTAGACCAGGTTTAGTCCTGGTTTAGACCTGGTTTAGTCCTGGTTTAGTCCTGGTTTAGTCCAGGTTTAGTCCTGGTTTAGACCTGGTTTAGTCCTGGTTTAGTCCTGGTTTAGTCCAGGTTTAGTCCTGGTTTAGTCCTGGTTTAGTCCTGGTTTAGTCCCGGTTTAGTCCCGGTTTAGTCCCGGTTTAGTCCCGGTTTAGTCCTGTTTAGTCCTGTTTAGTCCTGGTTTAGTCCAGGTTTAGTCCTGGTTTAGTCTCTGGTTTAGTCTCTGGTTTAGTCCTGGTTTAGTCCTGGTTTAGTCTTGGTTCAGTCCTGGTTTAGTCCTGGTTTAGTCTCTGGTTTAGTCTCTGGTTTAGTCCTGGTTTAGTCCTGGTTTAGTCCTGGTTTAGTCCTGGTTTAGTCTTGGTTCAGTCCTGGTTTAGTCCTGGTTTAGTCCTGGTTTAGTCTCTGGTTTAGTCTCTGGTTTAGTCCTGGTTTAGTCCTGGTTTAGTCTCTGGTTTAGTCCTGGTTTAGTCCTGGTTTAGTCCTGGTTCAGTCCAGGTTTAGTCCTGGTTTAGTCCTGGTTTAGTCCTGGTTTAGTCCTGGTTTAGACCAGGTTTAGTCCTGGTTTAGACCAGGTTTAGTCCTGGTTTAGACCTGGTTTAGTCCTGGTTTAGTCCTGGTTTAGTCCAGGTTTAGTCCTGGTTTAGACCTGGTTTAGTCCTGGTTTAGTCCTGGTTTAGTCCAGGTTTAGTCCTGGTTTAGTCCTGGTTTAGTCCTGGTTTAGTCCCGGTTTAGTCCCGGTTTAGTCCCGGTTTAGTCCCGGTTTAGTCCTGTTTAGTCCTGTTTAGTCCTGGTTTAGTCCAGGTTTAGTCCTGGTTTAGTCTCTGGTTTAGTCTCTGGTTTAGTCCTGGTTTAGTCCTGGTTTAGTCTTGGTTCAGTCCTGGTTTAGTCCTGGTTTAGTCTCTGGTTTAGTCTCTGGTTTAGTCCTGGTTTAGTCCTGGTTTAGTCCTGGTTTAGTCCTGGTTTAGTCTTGGTTCAGTCCTGGTTTAGTCCTGGTTTAGTCCTGGTTTAGTCTCTGGTTTAGTCTCTGGTTTAGTCCTGGTTTAGTCCTGGTTTAGTCTCTGGTTTAGTCCTGGTTTAGTCCTGGTTTAGTCCTGGTTCAGTCCAGGTTTAGTCCTGGTTTAGTCCTGGTTTAGTCCTGGTTTAGTCCTGGTTTAGTCCTGGTTTAGTCTCAGTTGTTTTTTATTATAAATAAATTCAGGAGCTTCACATGAATCGACAAAACCTTTTTTTTCTCCACAGGAAAGAATTTCTTCATTATAAAAGTCAAAGTGTGTTTTCTGTGTGTGTGTGTGTGTGTTTGTATGTACATGTATGTATCTGTATGTCTCTGTGTGTCTGTGTATGTGAGTGTGTGTGCGTGTATGCGTTTGTGTGTCTCTGTGTGTGTTTTTGTGTGTGTGTGTGTGTGTGTGCATGTGTGTACTTGTGTGTATGTGAGTGTGTGTATGCATGTGTGTCTCTGTGTGTGTTTTTGTGTGTGTGTGTGTATGCATGTGTGTACTTGTGTGTGTGAGACAGTTTTCATCTCCACTTAATCTCCGGCCCCTGATTCCGAGCGCACACTGAGCCGCCTAATAGGATGTGACTCGCCGCTGCAGCGTTAGCCGGCTAACCGCTAATGAGCGCGCCGCCGCAGACGCACAATCAAAGAGCCTCATCAGCTCCTAATTACTGTAAACCTCATTAGTGCGACTGGAGAACGCACAACTGCTACACAAAGAGCCAAATATAACACGGAGCCACCGAAACCAACGTCCTGTTACGAATTTATCCCGTTTGGTAAGATCGTTATTTCGTCTGAATAATCCTGATTGGAGCGGTCACATCACGGACGCCATTTTGAGGACTTTGACGGTTCAAAAGAGACAACATTTGCGTTTGACCCCACACTTTTTCAACCGTCGAGACCCTGGAAATTCAGTGTGTTCTTTTTTATACATGTGTTATTAATCTATGTAAGCAGGACTCACAGACTTCCCTCACCCCAGACGCCTCCTCCAGCTCCTCCACTGGGACCTCGAGGCGTCTCCAGGTCAGTCCAGACCTCGGTTACACGTGTTCACCTTTTTTTTTGGTCAGTTCGTTAAAATAGAATCAAAAATTCGCCAGAAGCAAGGAAGACGAACGAACATTAAGACTTTAGAACGGAGGGAATAAAACGAGGAAGAAATATGTGTTTAAAAATGAAGAGCGGCGAGGACAACGGGAGACGAGGACGAGAGACGAGGACGACGGAAGAAGACGACAGGAGACGAGGACGATGGAAGAAGACGACGATGAGAGACGAGGACAACGGAAGAAGACGACGACAGGAGACGAGGATGACAAAAGAAGACACAATGAGAGATGAGGACGACAAAAGAAGACGACAGGAGACGAGGACGATGGAAGAAGACGACAAGGAGAAACGAAGACGACGGAAGAAGACGTCGAGATGAGACGAGGACGACGGAAGAAGACGACGACGAGAAACGAGGACAACAAAAGAAGACGACGAGAAACGAGGACGATGGAAGAAGACAACGAGATGAGACGAGGACGACGGAAGAAGACGACGATGATGGGAGACGAGAACAACATGAGACGAGGACGACGACGAGAGACGACGACAACGGGAGCTGAGGACGACAGGAAACGAGGACGACGGAAGACAATGACGACAGGAGATGAGGACGACACGAGACCAGGACGAAAGAAGACGAGGACGACAGGAGACAAAGCTGAAGACGAGGACGACAGGAGATGAGGACGACAGGAGACAAAGCTGAAGACGAGGACGACAGGAGATGAGGACGACAGGAGACAAAGCTGAAGACGAGGACGACAGGAGACAAAGCTGAAGACGAGGACGACAGGAGACAAAGCTGAAGACGAGGACGACAGGAGACGAGGACGACAGGAGACAAAGCTGAGCGCAAGTTTTGAAAAAAAAATGAAAAAAAAAAATCTGCAAAATATATCTGCATAACTGCAAACTTCAATTTTTCCAGCGAGCGCTTCACCTCAAAGAACCGATCCCACGCTCTGACACACACGAGTCGCACGAGGGCGGCGTGCGGCGTGCGGCGGTGGAAGTGTCCTGCCCGACGACACAACAACATCTGTCTGCGTCTGTGTCCCTCAGTCGTCCAGGTCTGATCCAGAGTCAAAGAAACGTCTTCAGTCCTACAACGTTTCGTCCAGTTACAGATTTAACTTTGTCTTTTACTCCACGACGACAACGTGAATCTGCGGATCTGGAATCGCACCATCAACCTGCGGGTCGGCGGACGATTGACACGGCGAAGTGACGTCGAGGGCGGGATTTGAACCTCCGACTGTAGATCAACGAACAAACAACAAACCAACTGAGCCAAGTCCATTAAGTTTGGACGTTTCTACCTCGAATAAATGACTCACAATTTGTAAATCTAAATTCCGTTTGTTCTGCAGAGACTCCTCCACCTCCTCCACCTCCTCCACCTCCTCCGTCGTTTTTCATCTCTGAGCTCCTCTTAAGTCCAAAATCATTCACATTAGCTCCACAAACTCGTCTCGTTTTGTCTTAAAAACGTTCCAACGAGTCGACAGCGGCGCGATGGATGTCCCAAAAAAAAAAAAAACACGAGCGGAAAAAGTGTCTGGAACTCGGCCGCTTCAGGAGAACGTTTGTAAATCACACCATTATTCAACAACGATTATTCAACAACGATTATTCAACAACGATTATTCAACAACGATTATTCAACAACGATTATTCAACAACGATTATTCAACAACGATTATTCAACAACGATTATTCAACAACGATTATTCAACAACAACGACGACGGGACCGTTTCATCTGCCAAACGATGACATCACTTCCTCCTTTTGTGACGTTGATCTGATTTATTTGGATCATTTCAAACAAAGACGGAAGATGTTTTTGCTTTACCTAGAACGTTCCACACTGTGGCATTAAACACATCTACGTCTGTCCTCAGGTGGACAAGCAGGTGACGCCATCGGGCCGTGTTCCGGGTCAGGTCTGTGGAAAGGCGACCCTGAGCACATGTGTTTCTTTGTATTTTAATAAAACGCCTGTGATGAAATAAAAGGAGGATAGAGTAAAGTTTAATGTCACACTGTGGGACTTTTAAAGAAAAGTGATGACGTCTCCATGGAGACGAGCAGCCGACCGACTCAAAATCCACTAAAGTTACATAGTGCAGCTTTAAAATGGAGGTGAAATCTCGTCTCCCTCCTCGTTCTCAGTTTGCTCTCCCCTTCTCTCTGACTCTCTCTTCTACTTCTCCCCCCAATCTCTCTCTCCCCTTCTCTATCTCTCTCTCCCCTGATCTCCCTCTCTCTTCTCTACCTTTCTCCCTTCCACTCCTCTCTCTTCCTCTCCCCCATCTCGTTTTCTCCTCCCCGCCTCTCTCTCGCTCCCTCTCCCTCCTCTCTCTCTTACCTCATTTCTCTTGCTCCCTCTTTCTCTCAGTCTCACCTCCTCTCTCTTGCTCCCCCCCTCTTTTGCACCTTCTTTCTCTCTCTTTCTCTCCTTCTCCTCTCTCTTTCTCTCTCTCGCACCTCCTCTCTCTTGCTCCCTCTTTCTCTACCTCTCCCTCCTCTCTCTTCCCTCCACTTCTCTCTCTCTCATTCTCTCTCACCTCCTCTCTCTCTCTCTCCCTCCTCTCTCTTCCCTTCACTCTTCTCTCTCTCCCTCTTTGTCTCTCTCTCTCCTCTTCTCTCTGATCAAAGCACACCATTCCAGTGCCCCCTCACCTCTCTCCAGTCCTCTCTTCTGCTGTCCCTCCTCCTCCACTGTCCCTCCTCCCCCCTCTCCTCCTCCTCCTCCCTCATTCCTCTGTCCCTCATTCCTCAGTCCCTCCTCCTCCTTCTCCTCCCTCTGTCCCTCCTCTCCCTCTCCTCCCCCTCCTCCCTCTCCTCCCTCGTTCCTCTGTCACTCCCCCCTCTCCTCCTCCCCCTCCTCCCCTCCTCCTCCCTCGTTCATAATCCTCCTGATGTTTACTTCTGTCCATCATTGCAGCGTGTGTCCAATTATAAAAACTGGGAGGAGACATTTTGTATTTTTTGTTCCAGATTTTTTTTTATTCACTGGAAACTGAAAAATGTTTCACACCGACTGTCCAAAGAGTTTGATTTATGTAGATTTTGTATTTATTTATTTATTTATTTTTTAAGATTTTGACAAATCAGTTTGAAGAATTTGAAGATGTACAGTTGTTTTTTTTCTCATTTAAAGTTTTATCACGGTGCATTTCCTTCACTCTCAGACTCAGTTCAGTCAAGGCAGTGACACAGTCTTCCCATGTTACAGGTCAGCTCTATGGAGAGATCAGCCCACTCTCTGTATGAATTTAAGTTTATTCTGGCAAAATGAGTCTTTCGATTCTTTTATGGGATCTGAATCTTTTGGATCGGTTCATTTCAAAGAGCCGTTCAAAAGATTCGAATAGCGGCTCCTGGAGATATTTATTTATCTGACAGGAGCAGAGTCGTGAGTTCAGCTTTAATCAAAGTAAAAACGAAAACAAATTAGAAATAAAAAGAATCGGTTCTTTTAAAAAATAAGTCTGGTTCACATTAAGGAACTGTCCAAAAGAGCCGATTCTTTCACAAACGTCATGTTTAAATAAACGGACAGAGCGGACGCCGCGTCACAGGAAGTGACCATGAGCACTTCAGGTCACATGGGCCCTGGGGTTTTAGGGGCCCAGAGTTGGACCTTCCTCTTATCCACATCCCAGGGGCCCGTGTGAGGCCCCTGGCCCCGGGCCCCTGTGGATGCCCCGGCTCCTCACTCTCTGAACCTGGACAACTGAGGCTTTAATGCCGCACTGTGAAACATTCCAGACAAAGCCATTACGTAACATCTCCATGGAAACAAGCGCGAACAAGTAACAAACATCTGAACGGTCACATGACCCTGAGACGCCACGACCTCCGACCTCTGGACACGTGTCCAGTGATCTGAGGTCGACACAGGAGCATTTAAATGAACGACATGTACGACGACACGGAAGAGAGGAAGAAGAGAGAGGAGAGGAAGAAGAGAGGAGAGGAAGAAGAGAGGAGGGGAAAGAGAGAGGAGGGGAAGAAGAGAGGAGAGAAGGAGAGGAGAGGAAGAAGAGAGAAGAGGAAGAGAGGAGGGGAAGAGAGGAGGGGAAGAGAGGAGGGGAAGAGAGGAGGGGAAGAGAGGAGGGGAAGAGAGGAGGGGAAGAGAGGAGGGGAAGAGAGGAAGAAGAGAGGAGGGGAAGAAGAGAGGAGGGGAAGAGAGAGGAGGGGAATAGAGGAGAGGAAGAGAGAGGAGAGGAAGAAAGGAGGGGAAAGAGAGGAGAGGAAGAGAAGGAGAACGAGAGAGGAAGAAAGAGGGGAGAAGAAAGAGAGGGGAGGAAGAGAGGAAGAGAGGAAAAGAGACAGGGAGAAAAGAGATAAAGGAGAGAGGGAGGAGAGAAAGGTAAAGAGGAAGAGAGGTGAGGGTAAAAGGATGAGAGACAGGAGGAGTGAGAGAAGAAAGAGGGAGAAATAGAGGGGAAAGGGAGGAGAGAGTGCAGAAAGAGGGGAGAAGAGAGAGAGGGAAGGGTGAGAAGAAAAAAGTTGAGAAAAAAAGGAGGGGTGAGGAAGAAATGCAAGAGGAAGTAAGAGATAAAAGAGAAGGAGAGACAGAGGAAGGGAGAGAGAGAGGGAGGAGAGAGGAGGAGAGAGGGAGGCGAGAGGAGGAGAGAGGAGGAGAGAGGAGGAGAGAGGAGGAGAGAGGGAGGAGAGAGGAGGAGAGAGGGAGGAGAGAGGAGGAGAGAGGAGGAGGTGTGGTTCTGTCACTAAATCCATTTTCAAAGTTTCCTCCCGTCACTGACGAGGCCAAAACGCCACGACGACTTAACCAGCCTGAAAAAACAGGGAACCAAAAAGGATGAAAAGAGGAGGGAGGGAGAGGGCCGAGCTCGACAAAACGGACAGAACACAGAGACAGAGAGAGAGAGGTCACACAGTCAGGCCCGCTCGCCCCCCGCTCAGAGCCTCCTCCCACCGTCCTCTTCATCGCACAAAAGGAACAGGACGGAGGAGGAGGTCAGGCCACGCCCACTGACACCCCCCCCTCAGTGACAGGACAATGTGCGGACCACCAAAATATGGATCCACAGGAAACTCAAACGATTACGAGGAAAAGACGAGGAAAAGACGAGGAAAAGACGGGGAAAAGACGAGGAAAAGACGGGGGAAAGACGGGGGAAAGACGGGGAAAAGACGAGGAAAAGACGAGGAAAAGGTGAGGAAAAGACGAGGAAAAGGTGAGGAAAAGACAAGGAAAAGGCGGGGAAAAGACGAGGAAAAGACGAGGAAAAGACGAGGAAAAGACGAGGAAAAGGCGAGGAAAAGACGAGGAAAAGACAAGGAAAAGGCGAGGAAAAGACGAGGAAAAGACGAGGAAAAGACGAGGAAAAGACGAGGAAAAGACGGGACTCCGGACAGAGACGGTGAAGAGACTGAGAAAGAACGGCGTCCATTTTGACACATTTTCAAAGTGTAAAGAAACGTCTGCGCCATTGTCCAGAGACGAGCTCCATGGGATTCAGAAAGATGGAAGATCAGCCCCGTCGCCATAGTAATTAAATAATAAACAGTTGAAAAAAAAAAATGCGTAACTCTTTTGTTTCTAAATATTTTTCTTGTATTTTTCCAGAGCATTTAGAACGACTCTTCCCACATTAATCTGAGCAAATCCAGCACCGAGGAACGAGCCTCACAAACGTCATTAAAGAGGTGGGCAGTATCTCCACAGACCTGACTAGTCCTGATTTCTTCCTGTGGGTTGATCTTAAATAAAAGGTGTTTGTGAATAAACCTCAGACGACTTAATAAACGACTTAAAACGTGACATCGAGGATCAAATAAGAGACGGAAATGATTTAAATGTGACAGAGTGAGTTGGATCGAGCTGTTCAGGGACAAAAAACAAAATGGTGGACACTTTTTAGGTCATTTAGGTCATTTTTACTTCCTCTAGTTTCAGTCGTGATGAGTTCAAGTGTAAATGAACAATTCTAACCGTTTATATTGACAAAAATCTCGTTAGGTTCAGTTTATCTATGGCTAAAATTTGGTGCGTTTTACTTAATAATTAAAGGAGATAATGAAGATTTTTAAAAAGTTTAGATGTTTAATGTTGGAAAATGTCGCCTAAACCATGTGTATATTTCACTTTCAGATCAGGTCACTCAAAGCGCTTTACGTTGGGAGCGAGATTCGAACCACCAACGTTTAAACGAGTGGGCAAACGCTCTACCGACTGAGCCACGTACACGCCTACAGCTGCAAAATCGAACAAAATTGCACGAGGGAATTCAGATTTCATTTTTAATTCCGGTTTCGCTTTTCGTTTTTGACGCGATTCAGCTCAGCGGTGACTCCGAAGCTCACGCCACCTCCTAGCTTAGCGACAAAAAAACGCTAACAACAACCTGTGTGGACATTTTATGACTCAACGTTTATGTTTTACAAGCTGAAATTACCGCTAACGTTACATGCATTTAATTTAAGAGGCTGTTACTAAAGCCCGGAGAACAGAGGCGAGCGTGTTTAGCCGAAACGCAATAACAGCGCCGCCGCGGAGGACTCCTTTTAGCCATTCCTAAAGTAATTTTTAATATCGCAGAACTGGCTTTTTCTCGTTCGCGTCGTGTCGGGGCAGTGAGATTGGCCACGGGAGTGAAAGGCAGAGGAGGTGGTGCGGTACAACAGATTAATTTGAGAACAGAGCGCTCCAGCCGGGAGAGCTACGGAGAGCCGGAAGGATCAGGATCACAGAAGGCAAAGCGCTCGCAGAGAAAAGAGAGAAGGAGATTAAACGTGTATTCAGACGCTCTCAAAGGACTGAAGCTGCGGCGGATTTGACAACATGTTTCAACTCCGCGCTGGAGTCGGGTCAGGGACAAAATGTGTGAAACCTTTTGTTTTTTGGACGAATATTTTTAGCAATCGATCGGTAATAATTCATTTCCTAAAAAGTGAATAGACTTTTATTTATTCAGACTTTCTCAAAGGGCTGAGGCTGCGGCGGATTTGACCAAACGCGTCGACCGCAGACCGACTAAATGAGTGCGACGTCACAGCTTCAGCCGAGTTCCATATTTACAGTTCTGACCACGAGTATCATAGCAACCAAAAGAGCCAATCAGGAGAGAGGATGCTGAAGATAACGTCAGGGAGCGGGCGCTTAGCAACGCTGTCAATCAAACCTGTTGCTAACGCTAACAGGAGCGACCTCGGGGAAAGAAGGACCTGATTTGTCTGTTATTAATGTTCAGATCTTGATTTACAGACACAATAGTGAAATAGAAATATCAGAGAAAGGAGGATGGAGGAGGAAGGAGGAGAGTGAGGAGGAGAGGAGGATCATGTAGAGGATTAATACGAACATTTAAGACGAAAATGACGAGTCTGAAGCAGCAGGGACAGAGAGAGGGGACAGTTAAAAAAAAAAGAAAGAAAAAACTGAAAATAAACTAAAAAAAACAAAACTCAAAATAACAAAAAAAAGAAAATAAACTGAAAAAAACAACAACCTAAAACTATCTAAACAAAATACAGATAAAAAATGATTTAAAAAAATAACTAAAAACAAAAATTCTAAATAACTTTAAAAAAAAAAATAAATAAACACAAAATAAATAAAAAATAAATAAATAAACCCCAGGATCATGTAGAGGGTTAATACAAAAATTTAAGACCAAAATGACGAGTCTGACAGCAGCAAAAAAAAACAAAACAAAAAAACAAAACAAAAAACTCAAAATAAACTAAAAATAAACAACTCAAAATAACAAAAACAAGAAAATAAACAAAACAAAAAACAACCTAAAAATATATATTTAAAAAACAGATAAAAAATGATTTAAAAAAAATAACTAAAAACAAAAACTCAAAATAACAAAAAAATCAATTAAAAAACAACAACAAACAAACCACAAAATAACTAAAAAATAAATAAACCTCAGGATCATGTAGAGGGTTAATACGAACATTTCAGACCAAAATGACGAGTCTGAAGCAGCAGAGACAGAGAGAGGGGACAGTTTTTCAATAGAAAGTGAACTGGAGCCAGAGTCGATGGAGCCGGAAGTGCGACATGATCACGTCCTGTTTGGAACGTAGCAGCTAGCAGGTTAGCTATGTCCATTTATATAAACATGTTTCAGCTTTGGTCTTGTTGTAAATATCACAGCTCTTTGTCGAGGACGAACCAAAACGTGAACACAGTTTTATTTAAATTGAAATTGAAGCTTTTTATTTTAGATTTTTAGTTTCCATCAGTTATTTTTAAGAATCTAAAACAGCAACTTTACTGATGCACAGGAGGAATTATTTGGACACAGCAGCTCGGACATTACAATATGATATAAAAACAGCAAAAAAAGAAAAAAAAACAACTGAAAAACTAAAACAAAGGATCATCATGGACATAACTGATCTCAAAGTTTTGGATAAAAACAGTTCATAAGTTCATCGTCTTTTTCGGCTCCCCCTAGTGGCTGCTGTGGGCCTTTGCGTTTGCACGTTCTGCTGATGTTTTCCAGACGCTCACAGCTACTCGACACAAACGCCGCAGAAATATTTAGAAATATTTATAAAAGTATTTGAAAAATTTAACCTGAGATTTTTTCACTTTCACTTTGAATTATTTCTGTGTATTTTTACTTTGATAAATACCTGCTCCGTGCGTGTAGTAGTAGTACTCGCAGTACAACGCAGGTTTGATGAAGAGCCGCTCTCGTCTGAAGGACACTGAGGTTAATATGAGGCCCCTTCATTATCATAAATCTGATCAACTTAAATGAAACAGAGCGACGCCCCGAGAGCCACGAGACGCACAATCACACCTCAGATTTTATGAGGCGGGTTTATTATCTGAATGTACGACGAAGAGAGGGAGGGAGAGAGAGAAACAGAGAGAGAAACAGAGAGAGAAACAGAGAGAGAAACAGAGAGAGAAACAGAGAGAGAAACAGAGAGAGAGAAACAGAGAGAGAGAAACAGAGACAGAGAGACGCACAAAGAGAAACAGCGAGAGAGAAACAGACAGAGAGACGAACAATCACACCTCAGATTTTATGAGGCGGGTTTATTATCTAAATGTACGACAAACAGAGAGAGAGAAACAGAGAGAGAAACAGAGAAACAGAGAGAGAAACAGACAGAGAGACAGTTTTAAAGTACTCGCTCGTTGCAGACTCTTCTCGCCCAGACTTTTACTCCTCCCTCAGTAATATTTTTACTGCAGTAACAGTGACTCAAGAGTCAGTTTCTCTTCCCGGTGTGAGTTTACACAGAGTCTATGGAGGACGTGTGTTTCAGCCTCATGTTTCAGCCTCATGTTTCGCTCACGCGGTGGACGCTCTGTTCACACGTTCAAAACGTCAGATGCCAAAGAAGCTGAACTTTTGCCGTTAACCAATCAGACAATAGACTTTAGTTTATTGTCCCGGGGCAGATTCACACACTCGTCTGACACACACACACACACACACACAAACATCACACTCACACACACACACACACAAACATCGCACTCACACAAACACATTAAAAACATTGAGCCTCATCGGGGCCTGGTGTTTAAAAAGACAACGGCCGCTGGGATCAGGCTCCTACTGAACCGTGCGCCATCGCCCAATCAGAGTCTACGCTCCGGTGATGTAGCGACGTCATCATCACCAAGAAGGAGAAACACATCGGCAACTTAACTATCCGGCGCAGCGGTTAGCATAAAGGCTAATCATGAACCCTGATGCACCGCCGCCAATCGCCCTCTGTGTCGGACTTTCATAAAGATAATAAATACAATAAAGTCACTCTCTCAACCTGGACAAGAGACGAACTGGACAAGAGACGAATTGGACAAGAGACCAACTGGACAAGAGACCAACTGGACAAGAGACCAACTGGACAAGAGACCAACTGGACAAGAGACGAACCGGACAAGAGACAAACTGGACAAGAGACCAACCGGACAAGAGACCAACCGGACAAGAGACCAACTGGACAAGAGACGAACCGGACAAGAGACCAACTGGACAAGAGACGAACTGGACAAGAGACCAACTGGACAAGAGACCAACTGGACAAGAGACAAACTGGACAAGAGACAAACTGGACAAGAGACCAACTGGACGCGCCTCATCTCCTCTCAAAGGCAAAGGAAAAGTATCATATGAAAAAAATCTACTTAAGTTAAATTATGAATGTACTTGTTTAAACATGTACTTAAAGTAAAAGGTAAAAGTATTTCTCACAGATGTTGCGTCGTCTAAAGCTTCAGATCTGGTGATTTTGATGAAGATTTTAGCTGAATTTTGTTCAACAGAAGCTGAACTGATCATTTTTCTACCTGTTTTTATTTGTACATTTTTATTTTTTTCACATTCTGAACATGTTAAAAATAAACCCTCAGCCTTTTCAGCAGCTCTCACACAATCAGAAAAATACTTTTACTTTTCCAGTTCATAAATGTAGTGGAGTAAAAGTACAGATACTGCTTTCAAATGTACTCGAGTAAAAGTAAAAAACCCTGAAGTCCCACAGTTTAGATCTGCTCATGTTCTGAAAAGTGATTCTTCTTATTTCAGTCTCAGTTGTTCCATTTAAAGTGATATTTTTCCCCAAATCGTTCCATCGTCTGATCTAACTCCTGACAAAATCCCGCCTTAAAACCAGTACCAAAATCCGTACAACTTTTCCGGACACATTTGCGTTGGACAAACAAAACCCGACTCCCCGACGCCTCTCCCTGCGCGACCCGCTGCTCTGTGAATAACCACAACTCCACAATCGGCCAATCAAACGCTCGATACGGCCTGTGGGGGGTGGTTTGGCTGCGTATAAGTGATTGGCGGCCCGTCGCGAGCCGCTCCAGCCCTGATCACGGCGCTGACCGGCCCGGAAGCCCCCCCCTTCCCCTCGCCGTCGCACGGGTCAAGGGCTCTCCAGCTCCGAATGTGCATGTTATCGAATGAGAAGGAGCGCCAAACCCACGGGACGCTGGGTAAATCAATGGTGGAGAATGCGGTGACCTGGTTTGTATGTTTACGTGCTGATGAAGTCTCCTCGGGTTTGTGGCGCCGCGTGCGTCGGAATCGGGCTGATTAAGTGGGCTCTCTGATTACGACTAATGCCACACTGGGGTTTGCCGGACAAGAGAGGGAAGAAAACAAAGAAACATCGCAACAGAGAGGAGTAAAAGTGTCGTTAAAATGCGCTGAAATCTAAATAAAAATCAAATAAATGTAACGTTTGTCACTTTGGAGCGTAGATAAAGACGTACTGCGTAACTTTTTGGGTGGAGAGTCCGCCAACCTGCTTGTTTCCGTGGAGATTTTCAAGTTGTCACGATGCTAAAATGTCCACGATATTGTTTGCATCGATATCTCATTTTAGTTTTATAATGTCGGTCACTTTGGAGCGTAGTTAAAGATGTACTGCTTAACCTTTTGGAGAATCGGACCCCTGCTTGTTTCCGTGGAGATTTTAGTGTTGCCATCCGATATCTTGGATCGGATATCGCTTCCAAGATATCGGTTCAGTCGATATCTCATTTAGGTCTTGTGATGTTGTCCACTTTCGAGCGTACTGTAGTTTAAGTTGCGCTGCGTAACTTTTTGCGTGGACAGTCGGCCTCGTGCTTGTTTCCATGGAGATTTTAGTGTTGTCACGATACTAAAATTTCGATACTGAGGAATTGACTCAATACCCGATACCGATTCCAAGATTATAAGATCAGAGTTTTTATTTTTGTTTTGAAACGTCTCAAAATCAAACAAAAACTTTTGAAACTGACTTTTCGCAGTATCGATACTTGTTCAAATAAGTATCTAGTCTCGATATTAGTTCTAGTATCGATTCACACCTGATTTTCGATACTTTTCCCAGCCCTAGATGATATCGTGCTGCTTGGAATGTTCCACAGTCTGGCATTAAACTAGAAACAGGCTGGAGACGCATCAGTGGAATGTTTCAGCAACAAAAACGCCACTAATTTAAAGCAGCACTAAGTCACTTTTATACTTGTCTCCATGGAGATGATACAACATTAATATTTCACAGTATGGCATTATTATGTGTCTCAGTGAGTACAAACAGACACCACTACACCAAGTTACAGGTTAGATCTGTGGAGAGGTCATTTTTCTTGCAATAAAAACACTAATAATTCAATAAATGCAAGATACATATGTTTAATGTCATACTGCGGAACATTCTAGGCAAAAGAATACAGTTTCCATGGAGTCAAGCAACTGGCAGACTGTTTACAATAAAAGTTACATAGTGAAGCTTTAATAAATCTGTGAAAATGTCCCAGTCCGAGCAGTTTACACCAAAAATACAAACAGTTTGAAACTGTAGATTTTATATTAATTTATTGATTATTAGGTTTGATTTATCTTTATTTAAATAGGAAGACGCAATGAGAGCGACTAGACTCTGTGTTTCATGACGCCATGTTTAAAATTCAACACAAAATCCATTTAAAACAGTCAAAACTACAAACACTCCACCCCATAAGAGAATGAACCAACACGAGAGAGAGCAGCTCAGGACACAGTCTGCTGTTCATCTACATCTCAAAGACACAAAAAACACAAAAGAAGAAGAGAGTGAGGGTCAGATCTGAGCCAGAGAAAAGAAACGGTTTGAGAGGAGAGATAAAGAACATATTTTTGTTAGGAACTCCATCCTCAGACCCAAAGCAAACAAAGCAAACAAAGGAAACAAAGAGAACAATAGAGCTATGGCTGTGTCCGGCAGAAATCTGACCAGAATTGAAGACGAGCAGCAAAACGTCTTCACTCCTACAACATTTTGTCCAGTTACAGATTTAACTTTTGGCTTTTACTATAAAAACACAGCGGAGCACTTCCTGTATCACCACATGATGACATCACAAGGTGGAACAGAGTGTTTACAGTTTGAGAGAAGAACTCAGCCTAAATCTGCAGGTTTGTTTGTGCGTTAAACATGTGAGAACGAAACAAAAACAACACAACTCCAGTCTGTTTGTGACGAGGAAACGACATTAAAACAGATCAGAGAATCGTGTAATACGGAACATTTTAAAAACAAACGCAGCTGTTAGCATAAAACATATTATTTAATTACGGTTTCAATTACCTAACGAGTGTGTCCATTTAAAGCACCAACCAAAAGCACTCGAGCCTCAGCCGTGAATGACGCCGATGTAAATGCGTGGCCTTTGGAGCGAGCGCGTTTGCATAATGGCGTTGGCGTTCCCGCGGCGCGCCTGTCGTTAGCGGTCCGTGCATATTTAATGTTGTTTGTGAGAAGGTCATTGTTTTTGCGCGGGGGGAGGGTGTGGATAAAGCTTTTTAATAGTCTAATGGTTCATAAGGATGTGTTGTAAGTGTGTCCTGCTTCCCCGGAGAAACTCGATGCCAGTCAGAGCCGCTAATGAGCTGTGGGAGCGAGCCGCCATTAACACAACATTAGTGAAAGCAGCACATGCAGAGAGCGCACACTTACACACACTCACACAGACACACACAGACACACACACACCCCCACACAGACACACACTCACACACAGACACACACAGACACACACAGACACACACTCACACACAGACACACACAGACACACAGACACACACAGACACACAGACACACACAGACACACACAGACACACACAGACACAGACACACACAGACACACACAGACACACAGACACACACAGACACACACACTCACACACAGACACACACAGACACACACAGACACACACACACACACCCCGACACACACAGACACACACAGACACACACAGACACACACACTCACACACAGACACACACAGACACACACAGACACACACACTCACACACAGACACACACAGACACACACAGACACACACAGACACACACCAAGTAAACACATCAGGATTAGACGACAAACAGAGGAGAAGAAGTATTGAAAATTTACTTTTCATGAAAATGGTGAATGTAATAATATAATAATATAATAATATAATAATGTAATAATATAATAATGTGATAATATAATAATATAATAATATAATAATGTAATAATGTAATAATGTGATAATATAATAATGTAATAATGTAATACTATAATAATGTAATAATGTAATAATATAATAATGTAATAATATAATAATGTAATAAATGTAATAATGGCGTCGCTCGGTGGATTCTCATTTACGCTGTTTTAGTTTTGAAAAGTATCTGCACGTACGATATCGTAAAACAGGCGGGTCGATATATCTGGTTGATATTTGGACTTAATGTATCGATATTTAGTTTTTTTGTCCATCTGCTGCTTAAAAACGACACGCAAAGATTTAAATAAACGCTTTAAAATGAAGAGACGCAGCACAGAGCGTGACCCCAGATCCACACGGCGGATTGTATGACGTTTAAATTACATCGTTTGAGGAAAAGAATCAAAATCAGCCTTAAATATCGGTCGCAAATATCGGCAGAGCTTATGTCTTTAAATATCGGCAGAGCTTATGTCTTTAAATATCGGCAGAGGTTATCATCCTTAAATATCGGCAGAGCTTACATCTTTAAATATCGGCAGAAGTTATTGTCCTTATATATCGGCAGAGCTTTTCACCCTTAAATATCGGCAGAGCTTTTCACCCTGAAATATCGGCAGAGCTTATGTCTTTAAATATCGGCAGAGCTTTTCACCCTTAAATATCAGCAGAGGTTATGTCTTTAAATATCGGCAGAGCTTTTCACCCTTAAATATCGGCAGAGCTTATGTCTTTAAATATCGGCAGAGCTCATCGGCCATCAGTTGCTGTGGATTCTAAACAATCGTATCGGCTTTGTCCCATATACTGTTTATATAAATGAACAAACAGGAAGTGATCGTGGACGCACTTCCTGCTCCATCGACTCTGGCTCCAGTTCACTTTCTATTGAAAAAGCGTGTCCCCTCTGTCTGTAACTGCTGCTGTCAGACTCGTCATTTTGGTCTTAAATGTTCGTATAACTGGAGGATTTATTTTGGGTTGATGGGGGGAAACCAGACTTGCAGTGCATCGTGGGTAATCAGCCGCTGTACGACAACACAGTTTTACTCAGACAAACATTTATCTATGGACATACATCACTCTACTATAACGATCCTGATCACTCTGAAACCCAAGGATAAAGCTGTTGCGGCTTCTCTTGTCTTTTAGCGTTGCAAAGTACAGCGGTATTAGAGGTTGCTATGACGACCATATTGTTCCGTTGCTTTTATCGCGCTTGTGTGTTCTTTTGTATGTATTCAAAAGGTTCTATATTACAAAAAAACGGACTCTTAAGAGCTTTAATCCACGTTCTAACGCTGTTACCGCCTCAAAAAACAGACCTGGAGTTGTGTTTTGTTTCATTCAGACACGTTTGACTAGCACTTTATGAGTTTCCGACGCTCAAAACGCTCTGTTCCACCTTGTGATGTCATGAAGTGGTCGTTTTCGAGTTAACAGCGACGTTTTACCTTTAGTTCAAAGTAGAAGATTGCCAATTTTTCCAGGGCTGAAATCATCTAAACGACTCTAGAAATGGTTTGAGAGGAGAGTTAAAGAAGATATTTTTGTGAGGAACTCCATCCACAGACCCAAAGCAAACAAAGGCAACAAAGAGAACAATCGAGCTAAGGCAGTGTCCAGCGGTAATCTGACCAGAACCGAAGAAGCGGCTTGAACGAGCAGCGAAACGTCTTCACTTTTACAACGTTTTGTCCAGTTACGGATTTTACTTTTGGGCTTTTACTTTATAGCGTACATCGGAGCACTTCCTGTATCACCACACGATGACATCACAAGGTGGAACAGAGCGTTTTCAGTTTGAGAGAAGAAGAAGAACTCAGCCTAAATCTGCAGAAACAAAACACAACTCCAGGTCTGTTTGTGACGAGGAAACGACATTAGAACAGATCGGGAAACGTCGCGATACTTAACCTTTAACTCTCGTTGTGAAGTACTTTTGCGACTTCCTGCTCCGCGAACGCTACTACATAAATAAACAAACATCGTGTACCGGGTCCGTGAAGTCGTATTTTCAGATCGCACACCCGGCGTCACTGCCTCTGCTCTTGTGCTGACCAACGCTCTGCCAAACCCCATGAGCGACACTGACATCCTCCTAATATATACACGTAAATAGCCCATTAGCCGCCGTAGCCTCGCGCTGCGTTCAAAGCCTGCGGTCGGCTCGTATATTCTCCAATCTAATTCTGCCGGTACGAGCCGAGGGAGAGGGAGGGCTGCGTTGTGACAGAGCGCGGCGGCGGTGGTGGGCGGCGGCGGCGGCGGGAGGGGAAGGGGCCACAGAGAAGCAGAGAGCTAGCTTAATGCAATAAAGCATGTAGTATTGACATCTTTCTCGTGTCTATCGATTCCCCATTATGTTGCTAACAAACCCAGGTTGACGTTTTGTCATTTGCAATCATGTTAACACGGCGACTCGCACACTCCCCTCCGCAAACCAATCTATACCCAGACGCGGGAGTTTGCTCGTGTGTTCAAAGAGTCCGTTCTTCTTGCGCACGGGAGCGGCGGCTGTGCATATGTGAGCGCGAGCAGCAGCGGCGGCGGCGGCGGCACAACACGGGAAGCATAAACATGTCCGATACTGGCTAAAGGGCACGCGGGCAGAGGATGATAAACGATACGGGACGATGTTTTCTAAAGACTGCTTTTAAACCCCAGGGTGTCTACGGCGGCGTAAATGGGTCACGGCAATTTACAAAAACGATGACGCCTCTTTGTATTAAGTTAAAAATAGGTGTGTTACTAGAGAGATTTGTGTTTGTTTTTCTTCCCCGCGATTGGTCTGAGCTCACGTGTTTGTTAAATTAAATTAAACCACCGTATTTTACCATATTTTTATTTTATTTATTTTTATTTTAAGTCAGTTTTTTTTCATAGTTTGGCCGGTGCTGCGACTTATACTCAGATGCGATTTAAATGTGAAATATGTTTTTTTTTCTTCATTATTATGCATTTTTTGGTCGGACATAATACTCCAGAGCAACTTTAACTTTAATTTCAAAGCTTTTTAAAGGTTGTATATCGCACAAAACTGACTCTTCTGAGGTTTAATCCATGTTCTAACACTGTTTCCTCCTCAAAAACAGACCTGCAGTTGTGTTTTGTTTCATGTTTGAGTCACATTTTATTATTAGTCGAAGAAATTTATTCAATTTATTTTTGTGAAGCCCAAAATCGCAGCAGCGTCGCCTCTGAGCGCGGAACATGAGAAATGATTTAACCAGCAGAAAGTTAGAAAATCAACAATGAAACAGAAACAGACAAATTAATCAACAGAAAACGAGCAAATGGAGAAGTGTCCCCGAGCAGAGCGCCCCCTGTCCTCAGACTCTCCGTCTCAACAAGGAAAAACAAACAAAAAAAAACGAAAAAAATGAAAAACTAAAAAAAAAAAAAAAAATACAAATACAAATAAATAAATAAATGGAAAAACTAGGGGGAAAAAACTGGAAAAAAGAAATCTTTAAAAAAACAGAAAATCTAAAAAAATAAAAATAAAAAAAATAATTAAAAACAGAAAAACTCAAAAAAAATAAAAAATAGAAAAACTCAAAAAAATGGAATAAATAAAAAGAAAAAAAAAAAAAAAAAAAAAAAAAGGTAAAATTTAAAAAAAAAACACTGGCAGAGGCAAACGGGGCATTTGAAAACTCTGTTAAAAATGTCTGCAGCCTCATTTCTGGAGCCTAAAAACTCAAACGCACCTCGGTCAGTTTGGTCTTCGCCTGAGCCTGAGCGCTGACTCAAACTCTACTTCAAATCGATACTGAAATACATTTTTTATTTTATTTTTTATTAAGAACAAAGCAAAAGACAAAGTTTAAATCTGTCACTGGACAACGATTCGTCCAGTGACAGATTTAAACTTGGTCTTTTGTTTTGGATCAGACCTGGACGACTGAGGGACACAGACTTTTTACTAAGAACTGAAAGATGCTCCACAGCGCGGCATTAAGTGTATCTCCATGGAGACAACTGAGCAGCTGACAGCACCGGGCCAAGTTACGAATAACATCTATGGAGCCACATCAATATTTATATATTTTTGAAGCACACTCAGGTATTTTTGAACAATGAAAATGTATGTAATGAAATAAATACAAGATAAATACGATATTCAAGGAGGTTCAATGACGTCACTATGGAGACGAGGAGATGGCTGATGCCCCGACAGAAAAGTTACATGTGAACTCTTTAACCTTCAGTGATACAGAAATTTCCAACTTGATTTCGATACTAAAGACTTTAGATTTTGAAACGATCATTTTAAAACGTCTTTTAGATTGTGATTTTCAACACAAAACTATGGCATTTGTTTATTTTACTGACTGATTAACTGATTCTATTTTATTATTGTGTCTCGCAAACACAAAAAACAAAAACAACGTACAATAAAATACAACAGGCCAGTTACAAAATACAACAGACTCATTTAAACAAACTCATCTGCTGCTTCTTCCAGGATTTACAGAGAAATGAAGCAAACGTATAAACATTAGAATCAAACGTCTGTGTCCCTCAGTCGTCCAGATCTGATCCAAAAGCAAAACACGAAGTTTAAATGTGTCACTGGACAAATCGTTGAAGGACTGAAGACGTTTGGAGAAGCGGCTTGAACGATTTAAACTTCGTCTTTTGCTGTTAGAACGAAACAACCATCTCATGTCGCCGTTGTCATTACTCCAGAACAAATCAGGACACTGGGTGAACGATTCATCAAATAAACAAGTAAATTCATCATAAAATGGACAAAACGACGAGAAACGAGCTTCACTTTCCACTTCTCCAGCTCACGTAAACCACAGAGTCTTTCTTCTTCAGTTTCTATTCCACGTGCAGACTCAAGACGACATTTCACCCGTGTTTTTGAGCTTTATTTCCATATCGATACTTTCTAGTTTCGATTCTAGTTTAAGCATCGATCCGTGTCTGATTCTCGATTCTTTTACCTCCAGACGCTTCCAGATCTGCGGCGTATTAAACTTTCATATGGCATTTAACGTCGACCTGCAACACGCCGGTTACCACACAAACGGTTCAAACGGCCGCACGACTCCAGACCTCCGCAGACGCATTCAAAATAGAACAAAAACCCCCGACAACAGCGGCGTTTTGAACAAGCGGGACATAAAAAAAACGTCCGCTTTATATCGTGTGTGTGTGTGTGTTTCATGCGGATGCGAAAGCCCCCTCCCCGTAAACGGCGAGCACGGCGCTGCAGGCTGGTTGTAACATGAAAGAGAATCAAAGCGCGAGGGGCACGGGGAGGGGCCGAGCGGCGGCGACGACCTCTGACCCCTCCATTCAAAAGAGTCAAGGAGCGCGGAGCCGTTTGGAGAGGCGAGTTAGCTTAACAAATCGAGTCGAGGGCCACCGAAGTTTGCAGATGTGAGGGAAAAACGGGGCACGGCGGCGGTTCAAGGGCCCGAACTAAACGATCTCGGAGGAAAACGCTCAAAGAAAACGAGAGGAAAGGTTATCTACGGGGCGCTAATGTGGTACAGGAGGAAGAGGAGGAACGGAGGGAGGAGAGAAGGAGAGACGGAGAGAAGGAGAGAGAGGGGGGAGTGTTTGATCTGTTATTGGACGATTTGAAATATGTGTGTTTGATGGAGTTTTGCAAAAGTGAAGTGTTTCTCTCCACTTGGACCGGCACAAAAAGTTCGGAAAAAGAAATATGTAAGATTGAAAAAAGCGTTGTCAGGGGCAACAGTGGAAAAAGTTCAGAGAGATGCTTTATTTTGGTGTTTAGCTTCTTAAAATTCCTGTTGGTTTAACGTTTGGCCAAAAGAAAAGTCTGAGGTGTAAGGACATGATTCTGATCTCGACTGGGAGATATTTTTAAGTGTGTGAAGGATTTTATTTTATTTATTTTTATTTTTTTATTATATTTTTTAATGTATTTATGTATTTATTTATTATTATTTTATTTATTTATTTATTTATTTTATGTATTTATTTATTTATTATTATTTTATTTATTTTATGTACTTATTTATTATTATTTTATTTATTTTATGTATTTATTTATTTATTTTTTATTTTATTTATTTATTTATTTATTTATTTTATGTATTTATTTATTATTATTTTATGTATTTTATGTATTTATTATTATTTTATTTATATATATATTTTTTTAACTATAAAAATCTACTCATTTTAGGACTTTTAGCTGCATTTTTCGTCACATTTATTCAAGGCGAGACGCTGCAATCAAATAGGACAAAATCTTAAACTTAGAGATGAGTTGATGAATTTGAAACGTCTTCTGTCGTTCACTCACATAAAGGAGAGATAAAAGTGTATTACAAGTTTTTCATCATGTTTTTATATTAAAATAAGGCGTTTTATGCGTAAAAATTGACCAAATTTAACATTTTTTGGACATTTCAAAACAGAAACATGAAAAGAGCCAGGTTCAAATGTCTTGTTTCTTTTCGTTGACAGATTAAATACTCAAAAATACACATGGAGATCCTGTTTTGTGTTTGAATAAAGTAGATCTGACTGAAAATCTGCCTAAAAATTGAAATTTCGCCTCATTTTTTGGGTTAAAACTTAAATAAATCAGACTAGAGTTTGTTTTGTGTCGTTGCTGCTTTAAGTCGTGATCCTCGTGTCTCTAAAACTAAAAGTATTTGGAGAAAACGGCCTTTGAGGTTAGAACGTTCCGTATAACTTTATGGAGGCAGATGGATTAAAATAAATATTAAAACCTCTGCAAACTTTTGGTGCACAGTTTGTCCTGCAGTGTCTCTGTTTCATACTGAAGCTCACGACTGTTTTAATATGAACTAAACACTCGACGGTCATGAAATCGCACTACAAATACAGATTTAAAATAAACTTCTGTAAAACTCTAAGTGTTGTCCGTCTCTGTCCGACTCCGGCTCTTCTGTCCTGTTATTTACGATTCCACACGACCAGCGTCATGAATAAAGCAGCTCCGTTTGTCCTACGCTCGTCCTGACCCCTCCCCTTTAAGAGTCAACGCCACGTCTCTTTGTACCTCTCTGTTATCCCTCCATCTCTGCTCCCACGCAGCAGGGGAGAGGGGGGGACGGGGGGACAGGGGGGACAGGGGGGACAGGGGGGACAGGGGGACAGGGGGGACAGGGGGGACAGGGGGGACAGGGGGACGCCGGCTCTTCACCTGTTTATTCAGATGCAGGACGTTGGCTCATAACGGCTCATCCAAGGTTCAGGCTCAACCTCAGAGCTCAGCCTGGGTTTTCCTCTCACTCCTCGTTTTTCACTCTGTCATCTGTGCTCCCTCTCTTTCTCCCTCTCTTTCTCCCTCTCTTTCTCCCTCTCTCTTTGCCTCTCTCTCTCTCTCTCTTTCTCTCTTTCTCTCTTCCTACATTTTTTTTATCTCATTTTGACATTCGCCATTTTTCACAAAACTCCTCCTCTTTCTCTCTTCACCCTGTCCCCTCTCCTGAGCGCTCTGCTGCACGTGTGTGTGTGTGCGTGTATGTAGGTGTGTGTATGTGTATATGTGAGTGTGTGTGTATGTGTGTTTGTCTAAATGTGTATGTGTAAACAGTATATATGTGTTTATGTGTGTATATATGAATTTATGTATATATGTGTGTGTATGTGTGAGCGTACATGTATGTATGTTTGTCTAAATGTGTGTGTATGTGTATACCGTATATATATGTGTTTGTGTCTACGTGTATATATGTGAGTGCATGTGTGTGTGTATATATATGTGTTTGTGTGAATGTGTGTGTGCAAGTGTGTATATATATGTGAGTGTGTGTGTGTGTGTGTGTATATATGTGTGTGTATATATGTGTGTGTATATATGTGTGTGCACGTATGTGAGTATATATGTGTGTGTGTGGGTGTGTGTGTGTGTGTGTGTCAGGTCTCTGTCACACTCAGTTCAGATACGGCGCTGAGTTTGTGCGACTTTAACTGTGTGTTACTTCACTGATACAACGACACAAAGTGAACGTGAAAAAAACACAATAAACACTAAATCCTACAGTTCAACACGTGAAAAAAGGTCAAATGTTGTGAGTCAAACGCACACTTCTCTAACACACACAAGTCTGAAGTTTTTCCAAACTACGACAAGATTTGAGCTGAACAAATCATTTCTTCGACTCATTTTACAAACTCACTTTCAACTGTTTCATTCTGAGATTTACATTTACATTTATTTACAGTTTGAATATTTTTTGGGGATAATCACACGTCGAATGTGTCAATGAAAGTTATGACCTCGTCCAGAAACGTAAAAGACCAACTCTAAAACTGTTCAACTGTTTTAAACCAGCACAGAAATATTTAACAGATCCACACATGAATTTAATGGAATAATTGGACATTTCTGGAACGTTTCGAGCTAAATTTTGATTTGAAAAAGTTCCCAAACTGAAGTGCTGTGGACAAAATGTGTTACTTTCCACAGCACTTTGTTGTGACTTGGTAAAACGTTGGTGGGACATGTGCCGTGAGTTCTGAAAAACACTTCTAATGTTTGTGTCTTTAAACAAAAAGACAACGCATCATTTGTTTGAGTTAAATAAATAAAGCTCCAAACTCCAGCCTCTGCGTCACTGATGGAGCTGATGTTTTTAGATTCTGACCAAAGTTATTTCTTCAATCTCACTTTCACAAACAGACAGGACTAACAGTTTAATGGCACATCTCCAGAAAAACGTCCCATTGAATAAAATAATCAGATATAAACGTCTTTCCTTCGCGCAGGTCTGTTGACGCGTCTTTTCATTAACCCTGTGCCTGCTGCGCGTGTCTGAGCAGCGGAGGCAGGGCTGGGGCTGGTTTCACGTGACTCTGGCTCTGGTCTGGACCTGGGGAGGGTGCGCTGGCCCTTTAAGAAACTCTCCACTGGCGAAGGTGCACACGGAAGCTACATTTACGCACAATTACGCACGGAGACGCACGTAACTCCACTTTATGCTCGTGCCCGGGTGAATAAGTTTAACCAGCCCCTGCCTGAGTAAAAGCAGCGCGAGGCTTGAACACCCCCCCACCCCCCCAGTCCCTCATGTGCGTATGTAAAACCCGCGCGCAGCAGCTGTCGCCTCTTTCTGCACAAAAAAAAAGCAGTTGACGCTTCTTTGGCACAGCGACGTTCTGGAGCACGCTGTCACCGGTCTGCTCGCTTATTCCGCCTGAGCGCAGATGAAACGCAGCCTGAGCCACACAGCAGCCGGCACAGCCCCTCCTCCTCCTCCTCCACATCCACCTCCTCCTTCTCCTCTTCTGTCTCCATCCACAGCATCCACAAAACCCCACAGCCGCTTCCCTGCGTGCACCAGGCGGGCACCAGTCACGGGACACACCGCTGAAACCCCCTGGAAGTCTTTTTTGTTGTTGTTTTTTTTTTGTTAAATCTAATAAAAACGCAGTTCCACGTCTCCCAAACGCGTCCACCCGTCGGAACGAATCCCCAGTTCCCCCCCACGTTGAAGCACAGGCGCGATACGACATCATTCCGAGTGAATTAGAACCGCTTTCCCCCAATTTACACTCCTCTATCAGTGCGCCAATACTCTGCCTCTGTCTCCCCCTCTCCCTGCTTCTACCGGCCCAGGAATCGATCTCTGCAGGATCGATAAGTTGGCATGAATATTCCCTGCCTGCCGAGAGTCTAGTTGGGGAGAGACGGAGGCTGAGGCTCAGGCGGAGGCAGCGGAGGAGAGGAGAAGGATGGAGCTCGTGGAAAACACCCCGGAAAAGGGACGCATTTTAGGGGAGAGGAAAAAAAACAACACGCGCTGTGGCTCTGACCGGGACTGGAGCTTTGACGCGCGGGTTTAACGGAGGGAAATGTATTTTTTTATATTATTTTTTGGACGTGTTTGTGTGTTTTAGGAGCGCTTCTTCTACCCGGTACCGTGTCTGTCTGTGCAAAGGCTCCGAGCAAAGGCGTGACCGATATGGAGGAGGTTTGTAGAGGGAGAGGAAACAAGGAGGATTCTTACCGGAGTTGGAGCGCAGAGCCAGGGGGGACTTGAGGCGCCAGGCGTTGAGGTCAGGGGCAGTTCTTTGAAACACGAACGGCACCGGCAGCGGAACAAACATGATCTTCGCCCTGGTTCTTGTTTTGGTTTGAATAACGTGGCAGGACGAGCTGGGTCCTGTGGTCAGTGGTGGTGGTGGTGGTGGTGGTGGTGGTGGAGGTGGTGTTGGCCCCTGCTTCTTCTCTTGGTAGACAGCTTTGGAGATGTTTTTGGTTTGGAGATCTTAACATGAAGCCAGCTGCGCACGTTTTTTATTTACATGTGGACTTTAGTTTTTTCTCTTTGTGCATAGACGAGAATGAGACACAAACACAGACGGACAGAGGCGACACTCCACGAGCTACGACAAAGTTACAAATGCAAGCCTTTGGTAAACTCTCTTTTTTTCATTTCCTTGAGTAAACATAGAGGGCCCGGAGCTTTCAGCGTTTTCTAAAGCTCCCAAGCGGCGTGGAAAAGGCAAGAACAGTCGCTGGAGTCTCCTGTAGCTTTGGTTTTAAAGAGAGAAAGGCGCGTTTAAAGTGTCACACACCGACTCTCTGTGGACTATTTGGTTTACTCTATTGTATTTGGTCTCTAGCTGCACGCGCGCTCCACTCCTCTTTTGCATGGAGGCTACAGAACACGAGCACCGCGCGTTGGCTTCATTTAAAGGCTCGTTTTGGAATAAGCCGGAGTAAAGAATCAACTGTACAAAAAAAAAAAAAAAAAGTCGCTGAGATAAAAAACGCACCAGAGCCCGGCAGCACCCCGCGCGCGCTGACGCTCCTCCTCCCGGCGCGCGTGTCACACAAGGCAGTAATTAAAACGCGATCAATCGATAAGACAAATAAATAAAGGAAGTGGATAGAACAATACGCGCGTCCCTGTGCGTCCCCCGTGCGTCCTGCGCGTCTCGGCGGCGTTAGCGCTTCACTCGCCTGTCTCCGTCCATCCGTCTGTGTGTCTTTTTGTGTGTGTCTGTCTCTCTGTCTCTCTGCTCTGTCCCCACGCGCGAGCTCTGGTTCTTGGTTTTTGTTTTTTTGTTGTTGTTTTTTTTTTTTTTTTGAACGTGGGAACCCCTCAAAACAGCGACGCGAGCCGGCTCCCTCCTCCAGGATTGTAGCGATGTGCCACTGAACGAGGCTGGCCGCAACATTGAAGCGAGAGAGAGCCGCTACTACTCACACATCAGCACCCCCCCCCTCCTCCTCCTCCTCCTCCTCCCCCTCCTCTCCCTTCTCCCACCCCTCCCTCCATCCCTCTCCTCCTCTCCTCCACACCCCCCTCGTTTTCACTACCGCTGCAAAAGGTATCCTGTATTGATTTGCAGGATTCTCTCCCTTTCTCCCTCCTCCTCCTCCTCCTCCTCCTCCTCTTCCTCCCTCTCTCTTAATAATAACAACCTCTAATAATGATGCAAACGGTGATGAGCGCGCGCGGGGCGTAGAGGCGCAGGCGCTGGACCCGCGGGTGCGTCCGAGCGCGCGCAGTTACGTCAGGTCATCAGCGCGCGGGTTTAATGAGGCCCCCGGCGCGCGCGGGGCATTAGCCTATTCACAAACTGGACAAGAGCGACCACTGCTGTCCTGACCGCTGCAGGAGGAGCAGACACAGACCTGTGCGCTGTGGGGATGCGTGAAAACAGCGACAAACAAACCGGATTATTACTTTAACTATGGAGACGAGGGCCGGAGACGCGTTTGTGCGTTTGGTTTTTACGCGTAAAAGTGACGCTGTCCATGAGTGACACTTCCTGTTTTAAGGGTTACACAACATTTTAAGGACGTTTTCTCATTCTTAAAGATATAATATGTGTGTGTATTTGTTAATTACTATGGCAACGGTGGTTTTTCTTCATTTTTTCCCCGTGTTTTTTCTGGACACATGGACAAAGATACAGAAAAAATGCAAAATTGTTTATTATAATTTCCAACTGACTCCAGTAAATCCATGAGTGACACTTCCTGTTACAGTCTAAACAACATTTTAAGGACTTTTTCTCATTCTTAAAGATTAAATATGTGTGTAAATTTGTCAATTACTATGGCGACGGTGGTATTTCTTCATTTTTGTCCATGTTTTTTTTCTAGACACATGGACAAAGACACAGAAGAAACGTGCACAACTGTTTCCAACTGACACTGATCCATCCACGGTGACACTTCCTGTTACAGTTTAAACATTTGAAGGACTTTTTTCATTTTTAAAGATATAATATATGTGTATATTTATTAATTACTATGGCAACGGTGGTATTTTTTCATTTTTTCCATGTTTTTTCTGAAGAAGAAATGTGCACAATTGTTTATCCTCATTTCCAGATCGTTCCAAAAATGTTTAAAATATAAAACGATGAATCTAAAATGGAGGATCTGAGTCAAAAGTGAAGTTTGAGTTTAAATAAACGCTTTAATTGATCAGTTTTCGATGTTGTGAGTTTGAAAAAGTCATCACGTTCAGGGGTTTGTTTGTCCAGACTTTTTTTTTTTTTAGGTCAAATATGAAACACGTCGACTCGTTGAATCAAACTGAACATGTAAATTCATCCTCGTCTTGTTCATGATTAAACCGACTGATTTTGATTTGATGTTGATTCTGACTCTTTTATTTTGAAATTCACTGTGGGCCCTTGACCTTTGACCTCCCCTTCACCTCTGTGTTAACTCGATGAGCGGCGGCGGCGGCTTCGAGCGCGGATCAGGAGAAACTCACGGATCAAAAATACAAGAACGAATCAGGAGGTTTTTTTTGGTTCAATGTGAAGAAAAAGATCAATGGGATTATTGATGATGATTGACAGACGATCAGCGAGTTTTCAGGACGAGACAGAAATCCTGTTGAAGTAGATCTGATTTTGTACTTTTACACGGACAGAGCAAAATCAGATTATTAGACAGCGGTAATCAGACAACGGCGGTAATCAGATAATGGTGATAATCCAATAACGGCGATAATCAATGACTAATCAGACAACAGTGATAATCAGACAAAGGCAATAATCAGATAATGGTGGTAATCAGACAACGGCGATAATCAGATAATGGCGGTAATCAGACAACGGCGATAATCAGACAACGGCGATAATCAGATAATGGTGATAATCAGACAACGGTGATAATCAGACAACGGCGATAATCAGACAACGGCGATAATCAGACAACGGCGATAATCAGACAAAGGCGATAATCAGACAACGGCGATAACGGCGATAATCAATGACTAATCAGACAACGGCGATAATCAGACAACGGCAATAATCAGATAATGACTGTAATCAGACAACAGTGATACTCAGATTACGGCGATAATTAGACAACGGCGGTAATCAGGCAACGGCAATAATCTGACAACAATGATAATCGGATAATAGCAATAATCAGATAACGACTATAGTCAGATAACGACTGTAGTCAGATAACGACTGTAGTCAGATCACTTCTACCTCACTCAGCCCAATGATCTCGTCTGTTACGTCTGATCATCAAACCTCCTGATCACGCGTGTCGTTTAATCGATACGTGTTTCTAAACGTCTGTATCTGAAGTAGAACGTGTTTTAAATCAAATCAATACTTCACGTGTTCTTCTTTCATAACGTCTTTGAAAACCTGATCCTCTGAACAACATGACCAAATCAGATCACTCACTTTACACGAACTGTCAAGACAATCAGTATCGAGTATCGAGTATCGAGTATCGGGTATCGGGTCTACTCCTAAGTATCGAAATCAGACATTGGTCATATATTTGTCGTCATTAAATCGATCCCAGGCTCCACATTCATGAACTGTTTATGAAAATCCCACATAATCCCATATAATCTCAAACAGACACTTCTTCTTCCCTTTAGACTCCGACTGTAACGCTCCCAGACCCGACCTCCATCCGCCCCTCGCTCTCCTCCTCCTCCTCCTCCTCCTCACCCGGGCCTCCCTCCTCGCTCCTCTCCCCCCGTCTCCTCCTGCTCCTTCGCCACCGCACGCTGTCAATTACAAGTCCGCATCAGTCAGCGCCGCCGCTTACACACCAGATTATTGTCGATATAGATTTTTAAATAGAAAAATCCATAGCTTAAACATCCTAGTCAATCCGGCCAAATCGATAGGACCGAGCAGCTCCGGCGTATGGAGTCTGCGCCGATCCCGGAGGAGCGTTCACACCGTCGAAACATCAGGTATCGGGCAGGTCGGACGAGGAGGAGGAGACAGATTATCAATTATAGTTTTGGGATTATTTTAAAGCAGAAATGTGGAAATGGAGCTCGGGCTTAATTATGAAAAATGAGCTTTTCCTTGTGGCGGTTTCATTGTTGTATAGACGCTGTACGCTTCAGGAGTGACGGATGACACATGGAGAGAGGAGGAGGAAGAGGAGGAAGAGGAGGAAGAGGAGGAAGAGGAGGAAGAGGAGGAAGAAGCAACACTGAAAAAAAACCCCTGTTATTTACAGCACTTAAAATGACTCCATAGGTTTAAATCTTCAAGTTTGACAAGTAAATATCGACAATAAACGATAATTTTGAAGATTTAAACCACAAAAACTGTCCTAAATCTGTAATATTATTCACAAAATTCACAATCAGCAAGAAATAAACAGCAAAAAGCAACATTTTTTGTCGTTTTTTACATGAATAATGAGTCAGACGAGTTATTTAATGAAACTTTTACAGCTTAAATCTGATCATAAAGCTAAAAAAAAACCCAAAAACTATTATTTACAGCATTTAAAGTGAGTCCATGGGGTTAAATCTGTAGTTGGATATATCACTGAAGTAAATATAGATGATAATATTGAAGATTTAAACCACAAAAACCATCCTAAATCTGTGATATTATTTTAAAAAAAAATCACAATCTGCAAGAAATAAACAGCAAAAAGCAACATTTTAGTCATTTTTTGCATGAATAATGAGTCGGACAAGTTCAAGATTCAAACTTTTACAGCTTAAATCTGATCATAAAGCTAAAAAATAACCAAAAAATTCCAAGTTTTGCAAAGAACATGAGCAGATGATACACACAAAGAGCTAAAAATATCATTTCGTGTCTTATTTACTGAAAGATAAGTGTAAATAGTGATTATGGAGACACAAATCTGCTCCAAAATGTTTTAAAAAAGCGTTTTTTGAGCTGGCTGAAGTGCACTTTTCTGACTTCGCTCACACTCTGCTGCTTTAAATAAATAAAAAACACACAGAAAAATTATAAACTCATTAAAACAAAACGCGTCAGGTGGAGTCGGAGTCGCTCGGTGGCGTTAAATCCGAGCCCGAGATGCACGTTTGCGTTTGTCTTTCCGCCTCGTTCACACTTTGAGGAGCTGAGGGGGGTTTGGAGTTTACGGAGCAGCGACGTGTTGTCCCTCGCAGACCCCCTTCTCTCCACAGAGGGATCCGCTCGCCCCGCTCCCCTCCTCCTCCTCCTCCTCCTCCGCCTCTCCCCTCTCCTCCTCCTCCTCCCCTCCTGCCCACCGCACTCCTTCCAGACAAAAGCAATTATTTCTTGTAGAATGTAGTGTGGTTGTGCGCGTCTGTGGGAGAAGAGAAGGAAGGAGGGACGGAGAGAGGGAGGGAGGGAGGAGAGATTGAAGGAGAGGAAAATAAGACGGTGTTTCTGGGTGATGCTAGCACCTATAAGGCCCCCACCCTCCTCGCGTCCTACCCCCTCAGCCTCCTCCATCCTCCTTCCTTCTCCCTTTTTTCGGGGTCCCAATTTTTTGCCTTGCTTTTTTTTTTTTTTTTTTTTTTTTTTTACCTTTTTTCTGACAAAACCACAAAGACAACTAAACACTCTATTTGCGCGTATGACACTTTTGATTTTACAAGCTCCCGTCGGAAAAAAGTTGAAGCTCAGAGGTCGAAGGAGGAAGAGGAGGAGAAGGACAGAAGTAACAGACTGGATCAGGTTTAACAAACGGAAAGAAAATACGTTTATGAAGGAAAAACAAATACTGAGAGTTGTGTCTTTGGAGAATCTAAACTGGCTCAAAATATAGAGTAAAATACAGTTATTCTGAGTGAAATCTGGACGTTCATGAGTGAGTTAAATGCTCTTGTCTCGTTTTTGTGGGATGGACGTGACTAAAACGCTCGATTGAACAGTTTTGAGTTGAGTTTTTTCATCTAAACAGCTTCAGAATTAAAGGTTTAACAGTCGATCTGAGCTGCACAGACCTGAGTCCGTGTGGAGCGACGTGTGGAGCAGGATTCTGTCTCTGCTCTGGGAAAAAAACGCAAAAATCGTGTCTCGTCCTCGATGAAGTAAAAGTAGTAAAGTACTGTACTTTAGGAAACATTTCAGGTATTTGGACTTTACTTAAATATAAAACAAATAAACAAAAACAGACAGAAAAATGATCCAACGATGTGGAATAATATGAAGTAATGTGTGGAGTAATATACAGTGGTGAAACTATGAAGTAACATATGAAGTACAAGTAGTAAAGTACTTCAGTAAATATTTTAGGTATCTGTACTTTACGTAAGTACAGTTTAAAGAGGATACTTTTTACTTTTACTTCAGTACAGAGCAGTATCTGTACTTTCTACTCCACTACATTTTTAACTGAACTGAAAAGTAAAAGTATTTTTTATTTATTTATTTATTTATTTATTTTGTTCAGAATTTAAACAAACAAAAATATACAAATAAAAACAAAAACAAAAAAACAATCAAACCATGTAGAGTAACATGCAGTGGTGGAACATAATGAAGTAAAAGTAGTAAAGTACTTGAGTAAACATTTCAGGTATCTGTACTTTATTAAGTAGATTTTAAAGAAAATACTTTTTACTTTTACTTGAGTACATTTGAGAGCAGTATCTGTACTTTTACTCCACTACATTTATGAACTGGACTGAAAAGTAAAAGTATTTTTCTGACTGTGTCAGAGCTGCTGAAAAGGCTGAGGTTTATTTTTAACAAATTTAAACAAAACAAAAATATAAAAATAAAAACAGAGAAAATTCATCTGAAGCTCAAATCTGCATCAAAATCACGACGTTTGAAGCTTTAAAAGACTCGAAATATGTGAGAAATACTATGACTTTTACTCTTTAAGTACATTTATACGGGTACTTAAGTCGATTTTTTCATGTGTTACTTAAGTATTTTTTTTTGCTCCAGTATCTGTACTTTTACTTCACAAAACGAGTACTTCTGTCGTGATAATACATCCTCTCATGTTTGTCTTGTGGCTCAATATTTATGTCGTTTACTTTTTCTTTGTCATTTTTCTTTTGCCAAACTGGAGATTCTGGACATTTTTATGTAAAACAATAAGATTTAAGCTGTAGGGGGACGAGTACGTAACTTCTATGGCTAATTATTGGTTCATTTTGACGTTTATTTGCTGCAGTTCAGGCTTTTTAATGAGAAACACTTTTAAAAACACATTTACTGAGTTTTCCTGCTTTGTTTTAGTGGCATAAAGTACTTTGAATATTATCGTTTATCGCAGTATTTCAGAAGTATCAGGCGACTCTTTGGTTCTTTATAAATACAGTAAATACAGTAAAGGGGTAAGATTGGAAATATTCACTCCAACTTCAACAAAAATCAAAATCGAAATTGAAACTTAAATAAAATGGTAGTTTTCTGGTAAAATCATTGGAATCACTTTGAACAGTTACAGTTTATTTTTATTAATCATAAAACCGACTTTTCATTTACACATTAAAGGTTCAAACTCAAACTCCCAGAATGCCTCAGTCGCTCGTTAATCACTGATACAGGATCGTTTAACACCAGGTCACATGACGGCGTGAGGCTAAAGACGAGACGCAACCGAACTGAGACGAGAGAGACGCTTTGAGGTGTTTTACTCCACAAAAATGAACAAACTCCAAGGAAAAAGTGAATCTGGAGACACAATCTCAGTTTAATAATGTGATAATGAACTTTTACCCAAACACCGGCTCCTGTTTTTAATGTTTTTATGGACGTGTTTATTGTGTTGTATTTTAAACAGGGTCATGTGATCTCATTATGAGTAAAGAGAAATCAAATAAGAGTCGTAGTGTCGGGTTCTAGAGAAATTCAGAAAAGTTCACTGCAAATTCAAGAAATAAACACTTTGTATCGTCCAGATTCTGAATCAAATGTGATGGTTTTGAGTTGAATTAAATGTTTTAAACAGGATCAGACAAAACTGCAGACGAAATAAGACACGGAAACATTCTAAACCGTGTGTGTGCAGGGGTAAAAACAATTTAAACTAACGCAGCACGACATTCAGCAACATGCACGAACTTTGACAGCTCCAACATTTGATAATTAAAAAAAAAAAAATTACATATATATTTTTTTTTTAATTGGTCCCAGTTTTATTTTCTTACATGTAGAAAAGTGTCAAAGTGTCACCAAAGTGTCACCAAAAGTACATAAATATGCATCTGAGAAACAAGTACTACTGCAAGTACTACGACAAATGCTACTACAAGTACTATTATTAGTATTACTCCAAGTGCTACTCCAACTACTACTCCAAGTTCTACTCCAAGTTCTACTCCAAGTTCTACTACAAGTTCTACTACAAGTACTACTACATGTACTACTCCATATACTACTCCATGTACTACTCCACACTGCTCAGAGTAAAGTTCTACATGAGCTGAAGTGATGAGACTAATTTTTCGCACTAGTTTCAGTCGTTCTTCGTAAAAGTTGATAGATTTTCTTTTAACTTTTTGCTTTGAGGTTTGTTTATTTTTCAAAATTCTGCCTAAAAAATCTGACAACTCACCGAGGATTTTAAAATAGAGTCATTAAGTTGAAATAAATCCACTTAAACCAGACACTTAAAAACAAGTCGATACTAAGAAAATGAATCCCTTCAGTTAAAAAAAAACGATCAGTCTAAATCTAGATGTGACACCTGAGAGGTCAGAGGTCAGGCCCAGAGGTCAGAGGTCAAATGTGGGCACTGTATAGATCTGTACACTCTGCGTTCTACAGTTTTATTTTCTTAATCAGTGATATTTGTAGGATTCAGCAGCGTCGTGTCGTCATTTTGGTACAATGGTTTTTTTAAAAGTCAGCGAATTTTTTTTCTTCTATTAAGTCGTTTTAGATGAAAATTGTGATTTAAAATGTGAAAATTATAACAAAACGATCTACAAATGTCAGATTATAACTGTAGAGACACAATACGTCCATGTTTTATTGAGACTAATCCAAACATTTATTTTACTCTTTGAACTAAAGCAGATTTCCGTTCTGCAGCGACGTGACAAACTGACTTCTTCTGCAGCGTCCCACGTGGCAGCAGTGACCTCCACACACCCCCCTCTAGTGTTTGAGTTTGACCGGTGCCTGTTGGGCCCCTGCAGCCGGCCCGGGCCCGTCCCCGGAGACTACCCGCGCGGAGGCACGACTCCCCCGGGGGGCGCTACAGCCTCCAATAACCCCTACTGCCAAACTGCACACAGGGCCGAGAGTCCTGAGTGTCCACCTCCAGCCCGACCAAACCCACCGCCTGGTCACGTCCTGGAGGGGAGTGTATTTGTGGAAAACGCTCTTTCAAAATCGTGTCTCGTGTGTTTTGGTTCTTTTTTTAATAAATACAAACATGGATCACTGCAAATTTAACATAAAAAAGCCCATTTAATATGATATTCTGGTTTTGTGGTAAAGAAAAGAGAATCATTTTAAAATCTCGCTGCTCCTCACATCACATTTGTTTCATTAAAGTTTCCTGCACTAAAGTATCTGCATCTCAGAAACTGGTTCACGCGAAGAACAAAACCCCAAGACACAAACAAAACAAAGTGTAACGTGTCAACTTCATCCAGTGTAGTGAAGAGCGCAGTGAGAAACTAAACAGACATAAGAGAATGAACCAACACGAGAGAGAGCAGCTCAGGACACAGTCTGCTGTTCATCTACATCTCAAAGACACAAAAAAACACAAAAGAAGAAGAGAGAGAGGGTCAGATCTGAGCCAGAGAAAACAAATGGTTAAGATATTTTTGTTAGGAACTCCATCCTCAGACCCAAAGCAAACAAAGGAAACAAAGAACAACAGAGCTAGTCAGGATGCTAATAGGTGTAAAATCAGGGGCTTGGATGATTATGCTAAGTAGGACTGTGGCACAGTGGCTCTATAGACCTGGTCAACAAACAGAAACTGTAAACAAACAGGTGAGTTAGCTTCAGAGTCGTTAGCGCCTCCTTCAGACAGATATAAGGCAGTGTCCAGCAGACTTTTTTCACGAGTCACATGACCTGAGTCACATGACCTGAGTCACATGACCTGAGTGTAGTGAGCTGTGTGTTCAAGTCTCTGTTAAAGAGTAAAGGCTGTGGAGTCAGTGAGTGGAGTCATGTCAGGCTCAGAGACATAGACTTGGGTCCAGGTTTAGTCCAGGTTTAGTCCTGGTTTAGTCCAGGTTTAGTCCTGGTTTAGTCCTAGTTTAGTCCAGGTTTAGTCCTGGTTTAGTCCTAGTTTAGTCCAGGTTCAGTCCTGGTTTAGTCCAGGTTTAGTCCAGGTTTAGTCCTGGTTTAGTCCAGGTTTAGTCCTGGTTTAGTCTCAGTTCTGTGTCACATTCTTGGTGTGGACAGTGACTCTTTCTTGTGGGTCACTCACCGTCTCCACAGGAGTGAATCAGACGAGTGTGTGTGTGTATATGTGTGTGTGTATGTGTGCATATGTGCGTGCCTGTGTGTGTATATGTGTGTATATGTGTGTGTGTCTGTGTGCGTCCGTGTGTGTGTGTATTATTTCTGTGTGTGTCTGTGTATATGTGTGCGTCTCTGTGTGTGTATATGTGTGTGTATATGTGTGTGTATTCTTTCTGTGTGTGTGTGTGTGTGTGTGTATATGTGTGTATATGTGTGTGTCTCTGTGTGTGTCGGGGTGTGTGTGTGTGTGTCTGTGTGTGTATATATGTGTATATTCTTTCTGTGTGTGTATATGTGTGTGTATTCTTTCTTTCTGTGTGTGTGTGTATATATGTGTATATTCTTTCTGTGTGTGTGTATATATGTGTATATTCTTTCTGTGTGTGTATATGTGTGTGTCTGTGTGTGTGTATATGTGTGTGTGTCTGTGTGCGTCTGTGTATATTCTTTCTGTGTGTGTATATGTGTGCGTCTGTGTGTATATATATGTGTGTCTGTGTGTATATGTGTGTATATGTGTGTGTGTCTGTGTGCGTCTGTGTATATTCTTTCTGTGTGTGTATGTATATATGTGTGTATTCTTTCTGTGTGTGTATATGTGTGTGTATTCTTTCTGTGTGGATTCACACACTGCGGTTTTCTCCACCTGTCTCCAGTGTTTTCATGTCACATCGAGGGTCACGGCGAGATATGAAATATTTATCCAATCAGAGCGCCTCGTCTCCTCGGGCCACACATTAGTCATGACGCCGCATTAGCCGCTCTTACGACACGCCCGCTAACGGTGTGTGACTCCCCCCGTGACCGACACCGCGACACACGAGCTCACGGCAAACACACGGGATTCACATGTAAATGATGAGGATGTGTGTGGAGTACTGTGCAGTAATATGTGGAGTACTGTGTGGAGTCTGGAGTGGTCTGGGGTGGTCTGAGGTGGCCTGAGGTGGTCTGAGGTGTGGTCTGAGGTAGTCTGGAGTGTGGTCTGAAGTGGTCTGAGGTGTGGTCTGAGGTGGTCTGAGGTGGTCTGCAGTAGTCTGAGGTGGTCTGGAGTGGTCTTTGGTGGTCTGAGGTGGTCTGAAGTGGTTTGAGGTGGTCTGTGGTAGTCTGAGGTGGTCTGGAGTGGTCTTTGGTGGTCTGAGGTGGTCTGAAGTGCTTTGAGGTGGTCTGCGGTAGTCTGAGGTGGTCTGGAGTGGTCTTTTGTGGTCTGAAGTGCTTTGAGGTGGTCTGCAGTAGTCTGAGGTGGTCTGCGGTAGTCTGAGGTGGTCTGGAGTGGTCTTTGGTGGTCTGAACCGGTCTGAGGTGGTCTAAGGTGTGGTCTGAAGCGGTCTGAGGTGTGGTCTGGAGTGGTTTGGAGTGGTCTGAGGTGGTCTGAGGTGGTCTGGGGTGGTCTGAGGTGGTCTGAAGCGGCCTGAGGTGGTCTGGAGTGGTCTGAGGTGGTCTGAGGTGGTCTGAGCTGCCAGACCCTGCAGTTCACTGTAGCGAGCAGTGATAAAATAAGACAAAATGGCCGCACGGAGCTGTGGAATCTTGTGTCACCGATTAAGAAAAAAGAAGAAGAAAACGATGTGAATCCAGAGACTGTGAAAACAGGAATTTTCAGGACAATGGAGAAAAAAAATCTTCAAACATATAAATATGACGAGGAAACGACGTTATAAAAGAAAAAGAAAAAAGTTTAATATAGGCCCATTAATATAGTCGTGTGACCTCTGACCCGCAGGTGTCACTTGACCTCTGACCCGCAGGTGTCGTGTGACCTCTGACCTGCAGGTGTCCCTGTTCTTAAACGCTGCGTTGTGTCGAAAAACGAGCTGCTTAAATAAAATCCTCTCATCAATAACAGAGTCTCAGGACAATAAGAACGAGACACAGAGACAACGAACCAGACCAGAGTGGACAGAGAGGACACTGTGTCCACTCTGTCACACTGTTCACTCTGTCCACACTGTCCACTCTGTCCTCTCTGTCCTCTCTGTCCTCTCTGTCCTCTCTGTCCTCTCTGTCCACTCTGTCCACTCTGTCCTCTCTGTCCTCTCTGTCCACTCTGTCACACTGTTCACTCTGTCACACTGTCCACTCTGTCCACACTGTCCACTATGTCACAGTGTCCATTCTGTCCACTCTGTCACACATTGTCTATTCTGTCACACTGTCCACCCTGTGCACAGTATCCACTCAGTCCACTGTGTCCACTATGTCCTCTCTGTCCTCTCTGTCCTCTCTGTCCACTCTGTCCTCTCTGTCCACTCTGTCCTCTCCGTCCACTCTGTCCACTCTGTCCCGCTGGTCACATGTTTTTTCTCGTATCTTTCTCTGAGACTCGGGGAAAACCCAATATTCACTGACACTGAGTTTGTCAAGATAATATGGACGTGATGCATGAGCCTTTATGAGTGAGGTCTGCGGTCAGAGAGAGAGAGAGAGGGGGGGAGAAGAGAGAGAGGGGGGAGGGGGAGAGGGACAGAAGGAGAGAGGGGGAGAGAGAAGAAGAGAAAGTGAGATGGAGAGAGGGAAGAGAGAGAGAAAGAAGGCAAAGAGACATGGTGAAGCTGAGAAAACTGAGAAAGACACAGGCCTTTATGAGTGTGGAAAGAGAGAGAGATAGAGAAGGAAAGGAAGAGAGAGAAAGAGAGAGAAGGAAAGGAAGAGAGAGAAAGAGAGAGAAGGGAAGGAAGAGAGAGAAAGAGAGAGAAGGAAAGGAAGAGAGAGAAAGAGAGAGAAGGGAAGGAAGAGAGAGAAAGAGAAATGGGGAGAGAGAGGGGGTGAGGAGACAGGGTGAAGTTGAGAGACACGATAAAGACACAGGCCTTTATGAGTGTGGTTTGGGGTCAGCGAAAGAGAGGAAGAGAGACAGACAGAGAGAGGAGGAGAAGGGAAGACGGACAGAGAGAGAAAGCAAGAGAAAGAAAAACGGAAAAGAGAGAGAGGGCAAGGAGGCAGGGTGAAGTTGAGAGAACTGAGAACGACTTTGTGACGGTTTCACGGTTTTGTGAGTGTGGTTTGGTGCCAGTGAGAGAGAGAAACTGAGAGAGAAAGAAAAACAGGAGAGAGAAACAGATGAACAGAGAGAGAGAGAGAGGAGGATGTTCCGTTTGTGCGTGGTCTGGTGTGGGCGTTTCAGTTCAAATCCAAACGATCAATCCAAAAAGTCACATCCACCTCTATTTAGACGCCCTCAGACGCGACAGTGCCTCCAGATACACTCAGGTCTCAGGTCGAGCGAAAAACAACGTCCCGCCATTTTGTGATCGACATCGGGATGAAATTTACGATTCATGTTTTAATACAAAGATTTAGTTTAGTTTAATCCATTCACAAAAACCGACAAAACAAATGAAACGAGCACAAAAATCACACGTTTGAACATTTTTACGCAGAAAAAAAATGGAGATTTTTGTGTTTTTGGTTCTTAAATCAGTCTTGTCGAGCTTGTGTCTCTATGGTTCTCATCATTCTGTTATAATTTACACGTTTTAAATCACAATATTCATCCCACGAGTGTCAACGATTGAGAAAATAAAACTGGAGAAGGAAGTGCGGACGTCACAGGGGGCGTGTCACAGTGGGTGTGGCACAGGGGGCGTGGCACAGGGGGCGTGGCACAGTGGAGGTGAAAACAGGGATTTATCAACAAAATGGCGTCTTGAAAATAGTGAATTAAAGCTTAAACTCAAACATGAATCAGTCCAAAAAAACTTCAGAGGCTCAAAGAGAAGAAACGAGTAGAACATGGAGAAACATCTGAACAGAACATTTTGCAGAACATGTTCTTTTTAAAATAATAGTTTTTGTTTTGCTCGTGCGTCACTTTTATTTCCGTTTAACGCCGCCGCCTGTTCTCTGGTGTAACTCTGTGTTTCTGTGACGAGCAGCTGATCCAACAAAAACCCTGTCGTTTTCTAATTCTATATGTTTTTTATTATCTTTTATTAACTTTCCCTCCCTCTGTTTCTCTCCGTCCCTCGCTCTTTCTCTCTAAATCCGTTCTTTCTCTCAATAGTCAATGCTGATGTATTGCCAATATCCCGGCGTTCCCTGGTGCCATCTTTCAGAGCGCCGCTGTTATTGGAGGAGATTGGCCTAATAATAATGATGTTTATTACAGATATTTATTATCAGGGGCTGTGCTGCTGTAAAACGTCCCCCGCTCCTCCGCCGCCGCCGCCGCCGCCACCGCCGCCGCCGCCGCGCACATAAACACTAACTCTAGGTGGAGCTATTTCATTTAGACGCTAACATGAGCTGATTATTGGCGGGGGAGATAGCGGCGGGTTATCGGGGGCGGCGTGTTCTGTAAACACTCTGGAGTTTGGAGCCGAGTCCAGGGTCTATCGCCTCAACACCAGCCCGATATGGAGGCCCACGAGGCGGGTGAGGGCGAGGCCACGAGGGGGTCAAGTGTGGAGCCTCAGAATGTGAAGAGGGAAAGAAGAGGGAAAGAAGAGGGGAAGAAGAGAGAAAGAAGAGAGAAAGAAGAGGGGAAGAAGAGGGAAAGAAGAGGGGAAGAAGAGGGAGAGAACAGGGAAAGAAGAGGGGAAGAAGAGTGAAAGAAGAGAGAAAGAAGAGAGAAAGAAGAGGGGAAGAAGAGTGAAAGAAGAGGGAAAGAACAGGGAAAGAAGAGAGAAAGAAGAGGGGAAGAAGAGAGAAAGAAGAGAGGAAGAAGAGGGGAAGAAGAGGGAAAGAAGAGAGAAAGAAGAGGGAAAGAAGAGTGAAAGAAGAGGGGAAGAAGAGAGGAAGAAGAGGGAAAGAAGAGGGGAAGAAGAGGGAAAGAAGAGCGAAAGAAGAGGGAAAGAAGAGTGAAAGAAGAGGGAAAGAAGAGAGAAAGAAGAGGGGAAGAAGAGGGAAAGAAGAGGGAAAGAAGAGGGAGAGAACAGGGAAAGAAGAGGGAGAGAACAGGGAAAGAAGAGGGAAAGAAGAGAGGAAGAAGAGGGGAAGAAGAGGGAAAGAAGAGGGGAAGAAGAGGGAAAGAAGAGGGAAAGAAGAGAGAAAGAAGAGAGAAAGAAGAGTGAAAGAAGAGGGGAAGAAGAGTGAAAGAAGAGAGAAAGAAGAGAGAAAGAAGAGAGAAAGAAGAGGGGAAGAAGAGTGCAATGGAAAGGTGCAACAAACAACAACAAACAACAAACATGTGAGCAGGAGAGGAGAGGAGGAGGAGGAGGAGTGGAGGGAGGGAAAAGAAGCAGGGTGAGTGCAGTTTGGTGGCAGTGAAAGAGAGAGAGGGAGAGAGAGGAAGAGAGAGAGAGGAAGAGAGAAAGAGGGAGAGAGAGTGAGGAGAAGAGAGAGAGGAAAAGAGGGAGCGAGAGGAAGAGAGACAGAGGAAGAGAGACAGAGAGAGGAAGAGAGAGAGGAAGAGAGAAGAGGGAGAGAGAGTGAGGAGAAGTGAGAGAGGAAAAGAGGGAGCGAGAGGAAGAGAGAGAGAAAGAGAGAGAGAAAGAGGGAGAGAGAGTGAGGAGAAGAGAGAGGAAAAGAGGGAGCGAGAGGAAGAGAGAGAGAGACAGGAAGAGAGAGGAAGGAACAGGAAAAGAGAGAGACAGAGAGAGAAACAGAGAGAGGAGAAAAGAAATAGGAAGAGAAAGAGAGAGGAGAGGCAGAGAGAGAGGAAGAGAGAGAGGAAGAGAGAGAGTCAGACGAAGAGAGAGAGGAAGAGAGAGAGAAAAGAAAAAATGGGAAAGAGATGGAAAACTAGGAGATGGTAAAGTTGAGAGATCCGAGAACGACATGAGCCTTTATGAGAGAGAGGAAGAGAGAGAGAAAAATGTAAAGAGAGGACGAGGAGACGCAGTGAAGCTGAGAGAAGTGAGAACGACATGAACCTGTGAGTGTGATCTGTGTGTCTGAGAGAGAGAGGAAGAGAGAGAGAAACAGAGAGGGGAAGAGAGAGAGGGGAAGAGAAAGACAGCTGACATTTAGGGCCCGGGGCAGTAAGCCTCACATGCGCCCCCTGTGGATGATTCAGCTCATTTTGAATAATTCTAAACGACGACGTTAAACCACGAGTCCCTGACCCGAGACTGACCCGACGTTTGGAGACAAGATGGACGCCACAATAAAAAACCTCTGCACAAGTTTAGAGTTTTATATTTGTTTTTACTCAAATCAAAAGTAAAAACGTTAAATTATGATCAGAAAATTAATATTAAAACCACTGAGAGGAAGAGAAAGAGGGAAAGAGAGAGGGAGGGGGAGAGAGAAGGAGAGGGAGAGACAGAGGGGGGGACCAGAGGGAGAAGGAGAGAAAGAGAGGGAGGGAAAGAAAGGGAGAGATAGAGGGATGGAAAGAGAGAGGGAGGGAGAGAGAGAGAGGGAGGGAGAGAGAGAGAGGGAGGGAGAGAGAGGACCACAGGGAGAGAGAGATGACCAGAGGTAGAGAGAGGGAGGGAGAGGACCAAAAGGTGAGAAGGATAGAGAGAGTGAAGGAGAAGACCAGAGGGAGAGTGGAGAGGGGACTGGACAATCAGCCCCCCCCCCTCCTCACACACATTGAGCCTAACCCCCCAGGCCTCATCTACGCCCCCCCTCTTCCCTCCTCCCCCTCTCCCTCTCTCTCTCCCCCCCCCTCTCTCCCCCTCTCTCTCTCTCTCTCTCTCTCTCTCTCTGGGCCCCAGACGGTAATCCAGCCGAGCGCTCCTCATCCTTTCATGTATCGATTTCCTCTCCTGCTCCGCGGTTACATGTCGCACCCACGTCATTGGCTACTACTGCCCCCCCCCCCCCCACACCACCACCACCACCACCACCACCGCCCCCACACCACCCCCGACCCCACACCTCCCCCCACACCTCCCCCGTCTCATATGAACCCACACCAACACCAGCGAGTCCTGCACTGCAAAACAAAGAGAAGGAGGAGATGTGTTCAACTGAGCATGTGCTCATTGTGGCTCATTTTGGCTCATTTTGGCTCATTTTGGCTCATTTTGGCTCATTTTGGCTCATTTTGGCTCGTTACTTAAAAAAATTGCTTAGAAAAATGTTTCAGGTACATAATTTTTTTTTAATTTTATATAAAAATGTTTTGGATGTATTCAACAATTGCAAAAAAAAAAAAAAGGAAAAAAAAAATGTATATATATATATGTATATATGTTTGAATACATATGTTAAAAAAATATGTATTAAAAAGTGCAAAAAAAAAATTCAAATGTATACAAAAATTGCAAAAAAAATAAAAAATTATTATTATTATTAATTCAATTTGGGTAAAGCAGCTGAAATGGGCTTCCTCCGCAGAGTGGCCGGGCGCACCCTTAGGGATAGGGTGAGGAGCTCGGTCACACGGGAGGAGCTCGGAGTAGAGCCGCTGCTCCTACACGTTGAGAGGAACCAGCTGAGGTGGCTCAGGCATCTGCTCAGGATGCCTCCTGGACGCCTCCCTAGGGAGGTGTTCTGGGCATGTCCCACCGGGAGGAGGCCCCTGGGAAGACCCAGGACACACTGGAGGGACTATGTCTCTCTGGCCTGGGAACGCCTTGGGGTCCCACCGGAGGAGCTGGAGGACGTGTCCGGGGTGAGGGAAGTCTGGGAGTCCCTGCTTAGTCTGCTGCCCCCGCGACCCGGCCCCGGATAAGAGGAAGAAAATGGATGGATGGATGAAATTCAATTTGTAAAATATGCATATTTATAAAGTCAATGTATTTGTAAAAAACTACATATATATATTAATTACACAAAATAAAATAGTAATAAAAACTTTGTAACCCAGTGTAAGATATTTGCTTGAATTAAAACTGAATTACACAAGTAAAAATACAAAAACATGTTTGAATCTAACTCTGTGAAACTGATCCAAATGAGACTGAACTGGGACGACTGGAGTGGGACGACTGCAGAGGGACGACTGCAGAGGGACGACTGCAGAGGGACGACTGCAGGGGGACGACTGCAGAGGGACGACTGCAGAGGGACGACTGCAGGGGGACGACTGCAGGGGGACGACTGCAGGGGGACGACTGGAGCGGGACGACTGCAGAGGGACGACTGCAGGGGGACGACTGCAGGGGGACGACTGCAGGGGGACGACTGGAGCGGGACGACTGCAGAGGGACGACTGCAGAGGGACGACTGCAGCGGGACGACTGGAGTGTTGTTTTTTTTACAGTGTGTGGACGGAGTGGGAGGGGCCAAGGCCGAGTCGCCCCAGAGACAGAAAAAACGTATAGATAAAGCAATGCAGTATTTCAGCAAAGCAACCAGCATTTTACAGGCTCTGAAACAAACAGAGAGGACGGAGAGGAGGAGGGAGGGGACGGGGGACAGGGGGGGACAGGGGGGAGGAGGGGACAGGGGGGAGGGGGGGTCCTGAGTCTCCCTGGGGGGTTGCAAAGGATATTGTTGAAATTATCCGAGTGCGACACGCTCAAGTCCGCACCAAAGATTTATTTGAGATTTGTCTTTGACAGAGAAATGTACGAGCGCTGGACGATATCGACTCTAATGTAACAGAGGCATTAGAGCGCCCTCGCCAAGGCCCGCCTCTAACGGCCGCGTCCACATACACGCCGCTGTATTTTCATTATAGAATATCCCTAAAATGTGAAGGACGTGTGGAAAGACGCAGCCGTAAATTAAACGTTTTGTGACAGCGGCGTCGAAATTATGATTCACTTTTGGCAAATAGTAAATGGACATATTTTTATAAAGTACTTTTCCACCTTCAAGACTCAGAGCTTTTTACAACGAGGAAACACTCACACATTCACACACACACACACACCAGTGCACACAGACACTGAGGGGGGTTTAGTGTCTTGCCCAAGGACACAACAACAGCCTTTTAGAAGCTGGAGTCATACCGTCAACTTGTGTCAGTGAATGTGAACGCTCTCAGGCCCAGTGATTCTATGGGACTTAAAAAAAAATTCAGATGTAATAAGAAATTGCTAAAATAAATGAATAAAAAATAATGTTTTGGTTTTTGTTTTGGTTTTTTTGTTTTGGTTTTTTTGTTTTGTTTTTTTTTTATTTTTTTTTTTATTTAAAGTGATGTATTTAAAAATTGCAACAACAAAAAAAGTTTCAGATATCTTAAAAAAAATTGATTAAAAATGTTTCAAATGTAATAAAAAAGTGCTTAAAAAAAAAAAAAAAAAAAAAGGTTTCATGTGTATTTAAAAAATTGCTACAAAAAAAAAGTTTCAGATATCTTAAAAATTGATTAAAAATGTTTCAAATGTAATAAGAAATTGCTAAAAAAAAAAATAAAAATAAAAAAAGGTTTCATGTGTATTCAATAAATCGCTTTAAAACATTTCAGATGTAATTTAAAAAAAAAATGCTAAAAAATGTTTAATCAGATGTATTCAAAATTAAAAATCATTTCAGATGTCTTCGAAAATGGCTAAAAATGTGTAAAATATGCATATTTTACAAAACTAACAAGATCATATTTAAAGAAATGTTTAACTCAGAATGTTACAGATTAAAAAAACACCTAGACATCGAACTGAGCATAAGGCCTGGGACTCAAACCAACAACCTTTTCACAGTAAGGCGAGCGTGCCAACCTCTGAGCCACCGAGGGGAAGCGTGACTTTTGACTCAGTGATCCTGTGGTTTTGTGGCGTTTGCTTAACATATTCATCTGTAGTAAAGTGTCTGTGCTGAACGTTTAAAATATAAGAACCAGGAAATTAAAACAGCAAAATTCAGGAAAAGTTCATTTCTGTCCTGAGAATGTGACTTTTTGAGTCTGGACAGCTGCACAAAATGAGTTTTTAGTTTCGATATTAGTTTTGGTTTCGATTAGTGTTTGATTTTCGATACTTTTGACGAGTTTAATGCTCCAAATATTCATAAATAAATAAAATAGAAGTGATGTAACGTCCTTTATGTCAGACTGACTCACACGGACCAGCGTCAGTGTGAAGAATGAACCAGCCAATGGAAGGAGTGCAGGGGTCAAGGGGAGGACAGGAGCGTGTGTGTGTGTGTGTGTGTGTGCGTGTGTGGGGGGGTGTGTGTGTGGGGGGTGTGTGCGTGTGTGTGTGTGATCATTGCAGGACGGGGCCAAGGGCGATGTGTGAGGATCATAAGTGAACACATGAGCTCACACAGGGACATGTCCACACTCCAGGAGCTGAGTCTGCAGATCAGAGACAAAACAACCAACACCGACCTGAGCTGTGAGGGACCTGAGCTGTGAGGGACCTGAGCTGTGAGGGACCTGAGCTGTGAGGGACAGACCTGGAGCTGTGAGGGACGGACCTGAGCTGTGAGGGACCTGAGCTGTGAGGGACCTGAGCTGTGAGGGACCTGAGCTGTGAGGGACCTGAGCTGTGAGGGACCTGAGCTGTGAGGGACATGAGCTGTGAGGGACCTGAGCTGTGAGGGACCTGAGCTGTGAGGGACCTGAGCTGTGAGGGACCTGAGCTGTGAGGGACCTGAGCTGTGAGGGACGGACCTGGTATCTTTGGGTCTCATTGCACAAAAATAATAACAAAAACGCTGCATTTCTACACATGCTGCTATGGAAATGCTAATGCTAAAGCTAATGCTAAAGCTAATGCTAATAATAATAATACATCAGATTTATACAGCACTTTTTGGAAGCTCAAAGTTGCTTCACAGTCCATTCTTCATTCCACACTTGTGATAATAAGTTTCTGTTGTAGCCACAGCTGCCCTGGGACAGACAGACAGAAGTGAGGCTGCCAATCTGCACCATTGACCTCTGACCCCACAACACACACACACACACACACACACATTCATATGAGGCAATGTGGGTCTTGCCTAAGGACACAACAACAGTTTTTGTGACTGGCGCCCCCCTGTGGCTCCTGGTATGACAGCGTTCTCCACTGACCACGCCCCTGACCGCGCCCCTGACCACGCCCCTGACCACGTGACGAGCTCAGGCTTTGACAAACGGAGCAGCTGATCGGGTTTTGGGGAAATAATTCAACATAATCCATAATAATAATAAAATATATAACATTATTTAAATATTTTCTTCATAAACGACACGTCCAATGTTCTGAAGTTTAGATTTGGCCTCTGAAAAAACAATGTGCCTGCCACCCGCTCGTCTCCATGGAGATGCTATTTCTTTGCATAGAAAATTCCACAGTATGGCATTAAACATTAACATAACCTTTTGCAATTTACTCAACACGAGCTTCGTTACAACACTGAAAAAGAGGTGTTCTTACAACAAGCGGGCTCTCCTCTCCACAGATCTGACTTATAACTTGGCCTAGTGGAGATACAGGCGCAGACGCAGTTCTGTTTAATGCCGTAGTGTGGAACATTCTTAGCAAAGCGGTGATATCTCCATGGAGACGAGCAGGTAGCAGGTTTCACGCGGTGTTAAACATGTCTGTCCACAAAAAGGTGAGGTTTCCGGGACGAGTTACAGGTCTGATCTGTGGAGAGGCGAGTCCACGCGCCGTAAGAATGCGTGAGTTTAAAGGTGCGCCGTGTAACTTTTCGGGTGGAGACTGCGTGCGACCTGCTTGTCTCCGTGGAGATGTTATCGGTGTGCCCGTACATTTCAGAGTACGGCGTTAAACGGAACTATCGACAAGAAGGTGACGTTTGTGAGGCAAGTTACAGGTCTGGTCTGTGGAGAGGCGAATCTTCTTTTTTTTTTATATAGCAGATTTAAATACAACTTAAGCTGCTCAAAAAGCTTCACACAAACGTAAAAAAAAACAAAAAAAAGATTGGAATTTTGTGCAGAAAAACGGAGTTGCTGCTTTGGAATCCTTAAGCATCCCCTGAGCCGCAGAGACAGCGCCCTCTGTCTGAATAACTCGACATATACAAAGATAAAATGGCAGATCTATTGCAGTATTACAGGCCTGACACAAGTGTGATTCAATAAACAGCATTGGTCGACACGAAGCCTCCGCCACCGCCGCCGCCGCACAGATCAGACTGATGAGACGCCGCTCCAGAGACCGCCACCATTTCAACCGCCCGCTCCCAACATTTATTTCACTTTACCTTTTGTTTTATGAGATCTCTCCTCCCCGATGCCAACCCCACGGGCAAAAGAGGAGGCGCCGCCGCACGCGCTCAAACACACGCTCAAACACACGCTCACACACACTCACACACACTGAAACACACTCACACTGAACGCAGGCCGAGGGGGAGCCATTTCCAGACACATTCATACGTTTAAATAGAGTTAAAGTGCACTGCGGAACTTTTTTGTGGAGAGTTTGTCACCTCCTCGTCTCTTAAATGTGTTAAATGTGTCGAGCTCTGAGTGGGTGTCGTTTCCAGGCCTAGATACAAGTCAGATCTGTGGAGAGGGGAGTGTTTGGTTTAAGGAGGAAAAATCACAAAGTTTTATTTTTTCTTTTGACTCAGTTTTCCGTTTTCTAATGTTACAAAAAAACTGACCACAGAAGCATTTATATTTATTTATTTACAAAAAGAGATGATGTGTGTCAAGCTTCAGTCCATGGCACATGTTTGTTTATTTATTTATTTATTTTTATTTATGGTTTTATTTATGTTTTTATGGTAAGGTGTTTATATATTTATTAGTTTATTTATTCATTTATTTCCTTGTTTTTTTATGTATTTAACTTTAATTTTATAATTTAATTTAATGTATTTATTCATATACTTATTTTTGTGTGTATTTTTAATTTTTTATTGTTTTTATGTATTTTATTTTATTTAACACTTTTTATGTAATTTATTTATTTTAGTTTATTTATTTATTTGCTTGTTTATTTTTTATTACATCATCTGCTCGTCTCTTTGGTGTTAAATCAGTCCGTCTCCGAGTGGGTGTTGCTACCAGGCCTAGTTACGAGTCAGATCTGTGGAGAGGGCAGTCCGCTCTCAAAGAATGTGAGCTTTTAAAGACGCGCTGTGGGACTTTTCTGGTTCTGCTCGTCTCCATGGAGATGTTATTGCTTTTCTTATGTTTCACAGTTGATGTATCTTCACTACCAGGGATAGTTACAGGTCAGATCTGTGGAGAGGCGAGTCCACGCACTGTCAGAACACATGATTTTAAAGTTGCACTGTGTAATTTTTCTGGTGGAGTGTGTGTAACCTGCTTGTTTCCATGGAGATGTTATTGCTTTGCCTATATGTTTCACAGTATGGCGTTAAGTACATCTATCTCTACACAAGTGTCGCTTCTGGGTCAAGTTACACGTCTGATCTGTGGAGAGGCGAATCCACACACTGTAAGAATGATTTTAAAAGTGCACTGTGGGACTTTTCGGCGACCGGCTTGTCTCCACGGCGACGGTATTTCTTTGTACGGCATCAAACGTAATCTTTTAGCATTTATTCAACTACACGAGCTTCATTACCGCGCAGAAAAACCCGCATTTTTGCAATAAGCGGGCTCTCCTCTCCACAGATCTGACCCATAACTCGGCTGAACGGCGCCACCTGCTCGTCTCAGATGTTTAACGCCGCCGTACGTCTCCACGGAGAAGCACAGGCGGCAGATCGAAGCGTATCTCTGAGCAGTAAACGCAGAGTCTTGACGCCGTGCCACATCTCCATGGAGACGAGCGGCCTCCAGAAAGGTTCCGCAGTGGCCCTTTAAGCGCGTCTACATGTGCGTATGCATTATCTGACGGCGAACCGCGGGCCCGGCGTATCAGCAGAACAAACACAGAGCCATCAGCCGCAGGCAAACAGCCGCGGCCCAGGACATGCATTTTAAAGAGAGCGGCTCATTGGATAAACAGCTCGCACCGTAGATTATGTTTTATCTCAGATTCTGCGACAAAAGCCCGAAGAGTAAACAGCAGCGATATGTTAAAGGCAAAAGAGCCCGTGGTTTTACACAAATAACACCAGCTCATATCACGGATCGGCTCTGTGCACACGACACACTCAAGTTTTTTAGGGACGTGGGACAAATATTGAGGAAAATAAAGATCTGGCTGGAATTCTGGGATCACGGAAGTGGAAGGAGAATAAATCACAAACTTTTTCTTTTTTAATGGGTCTTACTCAGTCCATCATATTCTAAATTTACATAAAAACTGACCATAGAGACATTAATGTATTTATTTATTTACAAAAGACATGATCAAGCTCTCAGTCCCCGTACATGTTTGTTTATTTATTTGTTTATGCATTTTTTAAATTGTTTTTATGTATTTTTATTTTTTATCTTTTTATTTATTAGTTTACTTATTTAATTTGCTTGTTTATTGATGTATTTTATTTTAATGCTGTAATGTAATTTAATATATTTATTTATTTAGGTGTTTATTTACGTATGCATGTATTTATTTTTATTGTTTTATGTCATTTATTTATTTGCTTGCTTATTCATTTATTTTATTTAAATTTTATGCCATTTATTTATTTAGTTGATTTATTTTTTTTATTGAAATGTTTATGTAATTTAATGTGTTTATTTATATACGTATAAACTTATGTATGTGTCTATTTATGCATGCATGTATTTATTTTTTATTGTTGTTGTATTGTTTTATTGTTTTGATGTTATTTATTTATTTTTTTGCTGTAGTTTCTGTGACGGTGAAAACTCCAGCTCCAGTTTTGTGACGAAACAGAAGCAACCAGCAGTTTATCAGAGCTTATTTTTATTATAGTGAGTCTTAATTAAGCGATGATTTTCAAAACGATGATGACAAACCACAGACATTTTTAGTTATTTATTTATTATTTATATTATATTTATTATATTATTATTATATTTATTATTTATTTCTTTTATTTATTATTTATATTATATTCATTATTTATTTCTTTTATTTATTATTTATTTATTTTTATTTATTATTTATTTATTTTATTTATTATTTATATTATATGTATTATTTATTTATTTATTTTATTTATTATTTATATTATATTTATTATTTATTTATTTATTTATTTATTTTATTTATTATTTATTTATATTTATTTATTTATTTTTATTATTATTATTATTTTTTGTACGTTTTTGGATCACGGTGATCAGTTTAAATCGGGTTAAAGAGGAGGTACGATGATAAATCAAGAGTTTGTGCTTCTTCTCATGTTATAACTCTGCTCCCTCATCAAACTCACGCCTCAAGAGGTTTTTCTGAGTCAAGTTTGTTTATTTTCAAACTAAGAAAATGAAACACACACAGATCCAAACGTGCGACGGGTAAAACTCCCACTTTAAATGTCCCATAATGCACTGCTCTCTGATCTGCTCTGATGTTTCCTCGTCACACACAGACCTGGAGTTGTGTTTTGTTTCATTCTCACATGTTTAACACACAAACCTGCAGATTTATAACTGAAAACACTCCGTTCCACCTTGTGATGTCATCATGTGGTGATACAGGAAGTGCTCCACTGTGTTTTTAAACTCCACACACCTTCATTTATAGAATCATTTGGATCATTTCCGTCCTGGAGTTGTCTCTTATCTCGACTGAACTAAAGGTAAAAGGAGGAGTTCGCTTGAAAAAACTACCACTTGATGACATCACGAGGTGGAACAGAGCGTTTTGAGGTTTGGAGATGCAGATAATCAAATGTCTGAATGAAAAACACAACTCCAGGTCTGTTTTTGAGGCGGAAACAGCGTAAGAACACGACTTAACGCTCACGAGAGTCAGTTTTGTGTGACCCAGGAGCTTTAAATCATCATATTTGTCTTGCGTTGTCGAGTAAAACTGTATTTTTCTTCAAACATTTCATTACAATACAATTTTAAAGTCAAAACATGCTGCTCTTCGCACTGTCATTACCAGAACATTCCGTGGGACATAATGAAGCTCCGTCTCCACCTGCACCGTCACATCAGGGCGGCGCAGGAACACGGGACTTTTTACCTAACGCAGACAATAGTGCCTCTTTCGTGCTCGCCATTTGAAAGCACTTATCTTAAGTGGATCTACAGTGAGAGAAAATTGTAATTGCAACGCGGCGACGCTACATACGGTCCATATTGTGCGGCGCGTCGATCGCACGCCGAGACAGAAAAGTAACAAATGACTTTAGCCAAAGGTTAGTGCAATTTGGTCAAGTGCGGGAGCTATAAAAAGACAACGCGATCCGCCGAGCGTCTGAACGTGAGCCGCGACACTTAAGCTCGGGAAAGGTCAAGTATACGGCGACCCGCAGACGCACGGACGACACGGCGGCGCTAAAAGGCCTCGTTTAGCCGCGTGTGTGTGCGGGGACGTCGCGACATTTTAAAGTAATTAGTTCAAAGTTGAGAGTTGTGCGTTAGAACATCCACTGTTTATATAAATAGATGTAGCTAACGTGCTAGCCGCCGCGTACTGAAGTCTGGCTCCAATTCACTTTACATTGAAAAATTCACCTTTCTCTGAAGCCGCTGCAGTGAAACTCATCGTTCTGGTTCTTAAAATGTTCGTATTCGTACTGTTTTTATATAAATACAGAAGACAAATGGAAATATCATCGGGAAAAACATTAAATAACTCGATGAAATATATTTTTTTTTACATTTTATATTCAAATCCTCCAAGCAGCCAGTCTTTATATTGTCAAAAAACATGAATTATTGTCTTTACTCCATGATTCCGTATGTCTTACTTCATATATCTGATGATTTGATGTTTTCTGTTTGGATATAAAATGTAGAAAGTGGTAAAATAAAATAAAAATCATTAAAAAACTGTGTGAGCGGGTGTATCCAGATTGACTGAGTGTGTGTGAGTTTTAGCCACAGTTTTAGCACAAGTGTTTAGTCTGGTCAATCTGTTTACACCCCAAAACTTGATATTGCATAAAAAATAAATAAATAAATAAATAAAACTACTTTTGAGAGGTGTAATTTAGTCTCAAACTGCTTCTACAATGTGCTCAGAGAAGAAAAAAAACATTAAATTAGCAAAACTGAGGAGCTGTATGTGAAGAAAACATGGCACAAATTCAGCAGCGTCTTTGTCTGTCTTTTATTTATTGTGGTTGCAGGTTGGCGGTTCGATTCCGTGTGGAGTTTTGCTTGTTTTTACCCTTGGGCAAGACACTTAACCCAGTGTATGAATGCGACTGTGATAGGGACCCCACAATAAACAATAATATCGTTTATCCTGATAAAAAAAGAGTTGACAATAATCTCTTCGTATCAGTTTGTATCGGGGGGGCCCCATGTGCAACTTCTTGACCCGGGGCCCCTAAATTTGAGTTGACGGCCCTGCTCATCTAGAATATTCTCCGTTAGATCGTAGCTGTTTTCACTGATGACAAAGAACGAGACTCTAATACTTCTTTAAAAGTCAAAATTATAAGATTAAAATGATAATTATTAATATTCAGAACATTTTAAACTGTCAGCAACTTTAATAATTACCGTGATATAAACTTTCATCGCAAAAGTAAGTGTGTAAAGAGCTTTGAGTGTCTCCAAGATCTGCGTCTGTGTCTGCGTCTGCGTCACGTCCGGTCGAGAGTTTCACTTAAAATGAGAGTAACACAGATATTTATCCAAACCAGCGGGTGATATTTGAAAAGTTAAGTCATTGAAATTAAAGGGACAATACGCAGTTTCACCTGTGCCGATCTGCGCCGGAGGAAACACTTGGGTCGGCCGTTTACAGGTTCGAGAATGTGCTGATGTCATACGCTCAGATGGGCGGGGCAAGAGCTAGTTTTTCTGTATTACTGTATTTTCCGGGGTATACGTCGCTCTGGAGTATAAGTCGCACCAGCCAAAAAATGCAAAATAATGAAGAAAAAAACATTTATAAGTCGCATTTATGGAGAAATTTATTTGGCAAAATCCGAGACTAAGAACAGACATTTTATCTTTAAAGTCAAGTTCTAATAATAATAATAAAATAGAGACCAACAGGCTGAATATCAGTACATCACGCTAATGCTAATGCTAACGCTAACGTAACACATTTATATTTATTCAGCTCCATGAAGCACAGACAGAACTGAACACGTGTCTGGTTTGTTCACGTAAGATATTAACAGTTAATCAGATAAATAAAGAATAAAAACAAGTGAAGATTTGAATAATTTCACATATAAGTCGCGTCTGAGTATAAGTCGCACCCCCGGACAAACTATGAAAAAAGTGACACTTATCGTCCGGAAAATACGCTCAAATATTCTCTGGAGGTTTTGAAACGTCTCTGTTGTCCGTATAGAACTTATTTACCGTCAAAATCCAAATGATGACGGCGACGCCCACGGCAACGTCTGGAATAAAGTGAATCGTCTCAGTTTGGGGAAATAGTTCTGCAGCACTCGACAAATAAAAACAAACAGTAAAACAATCAAAGACGTAAAGAAACATCAGATACAGAGCAAATATCGAGTCAAACGTGTTTATAAAGCTCATTTAAAATCAAACACCGCTGCCCAAAGTGATGTACAAGATAAAACAGAACAGCAAAACATTAAAAATACAATAAAACACAACAAATACAACACAGTGCGAGGGCGATCGGAGGTTTAACATGATCAGATTAAACGTTTTATTCTCTCAAAATGTGTTTTATTTTGCCTGAATTTATATATATTTATTCAGCTACACGTGTCAGATCTGAGTATAAGTCGCACCCTCGGACAAACTATGAAAAAAGTGACACTTATCGTCCAGAAAATACAGTAATTAAACTGCACTTTGCCACGAAATAAACAAAATTCACTAATGTTGAACGTGATCATTTGTTTTCTGACCAAAAAACCCAACGTGTTTTTTTTTAATCTGCCCCATTTGTATTAAACATTATTGACGTCTTCTGAAACCCAACGAGCCGTTTTCCCGCACGTTAACTCCACGACGCCGCCATTTCCGTTGTTCGAGACTCTTTTCCCTCTTTCGAGCAAAACCAACTTGTCAAAACTCACTTCATTCCAACTCATTAAAATCAAACATCGCTCTCGTTTGCGGCGAGGAGACGATTGAAACGTTTATCCGGCGTATGGACATTTTAGCTCAGACCTGAACCAAACTTCCCTCGCGGACACGAGCGGCGGACACGGAGCGAAGAGCCGAGCAGGATTCAGCCAATTAGACCTGGCACCTTCACAGAAACACCAGTGGGCATGTACGCTCCTCGAGAAAGACCTAACACGGCCGAATAACACGCCGGCTCTGCTCCGTAGGCTCCGCACAAGACAAAACACTCCATTCTATCTCTGACATTTCCAATATCTGTCTATCCCTCATAAAGCGCGCTACGGTCATAAAGGAAGCCATTCTTCACAGATGAACACGTAACGGCGGACAAGCTCCACATCAGGGCGCACACGGGGCCTATCTCTCACTGTTTAAGGCAGAAGAAGAACGCGACAGGGGCCAACGCCGCAAATATTATCTGCAATATGTTCGGCTAAGAAGTGCGTTTTCTGTAATAGAGGTAAAACAATAATAATGGGAGATAAGATGGAGATGCCGGCGAGCGATAAGGAGACGGCGGAGGCGACGGAGGCGACGGGGCAAAGCGCACGGGAAAAAACATCTGCGTTCTGCATCAGCGAATATGGCGGCTTGATTTTTGAGCAGCTCTGGGTGAATTTGAAGTTTGTATTTTGGTGGTTTCTTTGTTATTTCTCGCAGATTATGTCAAAAATGGGTTAAAAAAATGACCGTTTGTGAGTCGACTTAAAAGGGCAATACGTAACTTTTCTGGTAAAGCGTGTCGTCAAGGAAAAAGCAGAACGGTGGCTCAGTCGGTAGAGGTTTTGCGCACTGATTTGAAGGTTTGATCGTATCGTAGTGAATCTATTTTTAATCTATTCTTAACAATTAATGCCACAGTTCTAATTATTTTGCATGAGATTGAAGAAAATTTACAAAAAAATAAATAATAAAATGATGAAATGAAGGAAAAAGTGACTCGAAAGACACACTGATCCACCTTTTTCTGTTCTGATACTGATTTCGATACCACGGCTGAGTGAAAACAACGTTTATTTACTTAAAACAAAAATAAAATAAGACAAAACTGATCCAAATGTGTCACGTTAATGTTAATTATCTCAAGTAACGACAGAACTACTTTGTATAAATAAAAACGCAAACATTCTGAGACTTTCTGGGGCAAACACGACCTGGAAATCGTCTTAAAAGTAATAAAATCAGTTTATGTCCAACCGATATTTGATCCAGCAGATTTTTTTTCAGTTTCATCCCTGATTTATTTACAGAAAACGAACTTTAACGGCTGGAAAAGCAATAAAAAAGACAAATGTTTAAAACTGTGAAACATCTGAGGCAAAATGGTTTGAGAGGAGGAGTTAAAGAAGCAAACCCAAAGCAAACAAACAGAACAAAGAGAACAGTAGAGCTTGACAGGACGCTAATCGGTGTGAAATCACTCATTAGGGGCTTGAAAGACTCGGCTAAGTAGTAAGTTAAACATCTTCACTCTCCAACGTTTTGTCCAGATACGGATTTTACTTTTAGTTTTTTATCACGGATCAGACCTGGACGACTGAGGGACAGATGTCTGAGGCAAAACAATAGATATAGACCAACAGAAATGTTACACAGTGTCTCTTTAGTGAGTCAAAAGCTCCTACCCAGTGACTCATCGTTTGGTTTGAAATGGGAGGTTTACACACGAAGGAAATACAACTAAAAACATATAAAAAACATGTCTAAACTCGTCAAAACCACATGTATTGATATAAATATACTGTGATACTGTCCTGTCCATGTCCACAGTCCATGTCCACGTCCACGTTTGTATGTCCTGACCCTCCGTCCCGTGTCCCTCCTCTTGAAACGTGGTTATTTTTGGAGTCTCACACGTTGTTTTGTTTTGTGTGTGTCTGGAGATGGATCTTTCATCACCTGCGCGGCTCCCAGCTCCTCCACAGCCCCCGAGTGTCTCCGCTGCGACGTTTTTATGGCTCCGACGGACGCCATTTTGGAAGAGTTTGTACTGTCCGAAAAGCCGAGGCGCCGCTGAGAACGCGACATCGGTCACTCGCTTCTCGCCGCAAAAGATCATTGATAATCTGGATTATTTTGGTCCCGGTGTCTTTTAGGTAAAGGTAAAGAGTCGATCCAGTTGAGTTTTAGCAAGAAAAGTGAAAATAAACCATGAAGTGCTTTAAATTTTCCTGTTTATGTAAATTACGTTATCAATATAAAACCAATCAATATTTCATCATGTTGGACGATTGGGGAAATATACAAAATCTACTTTTTTTTTTGCTTTCTCCCACGTTATAAAGCTTTAAGACGTCATCCGTGCATGTTTGAGTAATTTAGCGATCTCTCCCGTGCGCTATCCGAACCCTCTTTGCGTTTAGCTGTAAGATTCTGTACGAGGCTCCGCCCACAAGCCGCAGTAGTTTCATAAGTGCGACGCAGGTGATTGTGTTGTGATGGTGCTCTGAAGGGGGAGGGGCTTAGCACAGAGAGCAAAGAGAGGATATAGCATTTTCAAAACAATAAAAGGAAATATAGTGATTTAAAGATGTTATGTGTGACAGTTAAAGCCCCATTGCGGTAAAATTCCCGCTCTGTCGCTGTTGTTTGGTTTTGGCGCCAAAAATTGTGAATAATCGTAAAATTGTCGAAATGTTTTCAGTCTTAAAGGTTCTACGTTACGCAAAAACTGACTCCTGAAGCTTTAATCCATGTTAGAACGTTGTTAGCGCATCAAAAACAGACCTGGAGTTGTGTTTTCTTTCATTTCATTCTACATCTCCAAAGCTCAAAATGCGACGTTCCACCTTGTGATGTCATCAAGTGGTAGTTTTACAAGTGAACAGCTCCTTTTACCTTTAGTTCAGTCGAGATAAGAGACAACTCCAGAGCGGAAATGATCCAAATGATTCTATAAATGAAGGTGTGTGGAGTTTAAAAACGAAACACAGCGGGGCACTTCCTGTATCACCACATGATGACATCACAAGGTGGAACAGTGTGTTTTTTTTCAGTTTGAGAGAAGAACTCAGCCTAAATCTGCAGAGTTTGTGTGTTAAACATGTGAGAAAGAAACAAAACACAACTCCAGGTCTGTGTGTGACGAGGAAACAACATTAGAACAGATCAAAAATTAGCGTAAAATGGGCCGTTTAAACAGTGTAATATGGGCCATTTAAACAGTGTAATATGGGCCATTTAAACAGTGTAATATGGGCCATTTAAACAGTGTAAATGGGCCGTTTAAACAGAGTAATATGGGCCCTTTAAACAGTGTAATATGGGCCATTTAAACAGTATAATATGGGCCTTTAAACAGTGTAATATGGGCCCTTTAAACAGTGTAATATGGGCCTTTAAACAGTGTAATATGGGCCGTTTAAACAGTGTAATATGGGCCTTTAAACAGTATAATATGGGCCTTTAAACAGTGTAATATGGGCCCTTTAAACAGTGTAATATGGGCCGTTTAAATAGAGTAAAATGGGCCTTTAAACAGTGTAATATGGGCCGTTTAAATAGAGTAAAATGGGCCTTTAAACAGTGTAATATGGGCCATTTAAACAGTATAATATGGGCCTTTAAACAGTGTAAAATGGGCCATTTAAACAGTGTAATATGGGCCATTTAAACAGTATAATATGGGCCTTTAAACAGTGTAATATGGGCCCTTTAAACAGTGTAATATGGGCCTTTAAACAGTGTAATATGGGCCATTTAAACAGTGTAAATGGGCCGTTTAAACAGAGTAATATGGGCCCTTTAAACAGTGTAATATGGGCCTTTAAACAGTGTAATATGGGCCTTTAAACAGTGTAATATGGGCCTTTAAACAGTGTAATATGGGCCTTTAAACAGTGTAATATGGGCCCTTTAAACAGTGTAATATGGGCCCTTTAAACAGTGTAATATGGGCCTTTAAACAGTGTAATATGGGCCTTTAAACAGTGTAATATGGGCCCTTTAAACAGTGTAATATGGGCCTTTAAACAGTGTAATATGGGCCTTTAAACAGTGTAATATGGGCCTTTAAACAGTGTAATATGGGCCCTTTAAACAGTGTAATATGGGCCCTTTAAACAGTGTAATATGGGCCTTTAAACAGTGTAATATGGGCCTTTAAACAGTGTAATATGGGCCTTTAAACAGTGTAATATGGGCCCTTTAAACAGTGTAATATGGGCCTTTAAACAGTGTAATATGGGCCCTTTAAACAGTGTAATATGGGCCCTTTAAACAGTGTAATATGGGCCTTTAAACAGTGTAATATGGGCCCTTTAAACAGTGTAATATGGGCCCTTTAAACAGTGTAATATGGGCCTTTAAACAGTGTAAAATGGGCCATTTAAATAGTGTAATATGGGCCTTTAAACAGTGTAATATGGGCCTTTAAACAGTGTAATATGGGCCGTTTAAATAGTGTAAATGGGCCCTTTAAGTAGTCTAATATGAGCCATTTAAAAACTCTTAAAAAAGTCATTATCCCGTGTGATCCCTGCACATCAATATCAGATCTTCATGTTAATCTTGACCTTTGACCCCCGTTAATTCACTCCCGGGCGAGACCTCGGTGTATTTACCAGTTGCTCTGGATCTCTCTCCTGCCTCGGCCCGCGCTGCAAGTCTGAGCTGGCGACCGCGCTGGAGATTTAGAGCCGGGATCAATACGAAATTTAAAAATCAATGCACTTAGCGCCGGGAAATCGATGCGCCTAATCGAGATGCCAATCGGCCCAGTCAAAACAATTAAGAGGGAAGAAAAATGTTTAACAACCTCCCGCGTGTTGCTTACATACACGCGGGGGGGAAAGGAGACAGAGGAGGGGTATCGGAATGGGATGGAGTGATAGATGGAGGAGCCGGGGCTGATGGGAGGAGGGGAGAGAGGGAGAGGAGAGGTGCGAGCGACAGAAATGAAGATGGAGAGATGGTGAGAAAGGCTAAACGATGACAAACATGGAGGACATCTGAGTGAGGAAGTGGCCCGCTTTTGTGTGAATAATCCAGATGTAGCGGGGCCGGTGGGAGCGCGGCGGCGTGCGTTTCTATCTGACGAACGGCGCCGCGTTAATGGCAACGTGTCGTGAAGGTTTTTAGGAGTTATTGATAAAGGGAGACGGCGTTTTCGCGACGTTACGAGCGCGATAGTGTGAGCGAGGAGGTTTTTAACGGAGGATTTGAGGTTCGGGAAGTACCTGCTGCACGGCGCGTTTTGTCAGTGCGACTGTTATTTAGAAGAATGGGTTTTCAAGTGTGCGCGTGCTGAATGTCGCTCCCCGCTCTTCGCCCTCGTTGTTTGGCTCGTTGCCGCAGACGGCGGCTCAGTTGGTAGAGCGTTTGTCCACTGATCTGAAGGTCGACGGTTCAAATACGTCTCGAAATCTCTCGACGTAAACGTGATCATTTGAGCGGTTCAGATCCACGGACGCGCAGGTTGTCGGTGCGATTCCAGCTGCCACACGTGAACGCTGTTGTTGTTTCCTTGGGCAAGACACTTCTTCATCTATTCTTAACAATTAACACAACAGTTAAAATTGTTTTGCAGGATGTTAAATAAAAAAAACTAAACAAAATATGAAACTTAAACGTTCTGATTAACAGGAGATTACAGCGTTCACCATGTAAAGTACAAAGCAGTACGTGAATGTTCCACAGTAGGGCATTAAACTTATACATCTCCACGGAGACAAGAGTAGGAGTAAGAGCGTCATTAGGCCAGGTTAGAGGTCAGATCTGTGCAGAGGCGAGCTTGATTTTAAGTAAATTTACGTTCATTTAAAGGAATACAAAACACCCGTAACAGAATAAATGCAAGATAGTTTAACAGTTTAATGCCAGACTGTGGAATATTTCAGGTAAAATGATGATATATCTGTTGGCTGATGTAAAACATGTCGATATTTGGAGTTTTTAGCGTGTCAGGTATCGACGTTAAATCTCCAGCACGGAACGATTATTTTGTTTTGGTCGATTTGCAGCGTAAAAATACACAGCAAGTTTTATTTCAACACTTTAATACAAATAAATAACGGCACAAAACGCGACTGCACGGCTCTGTTTTGGGTTTTAGGTGAAGAAAAAGACTTGGGTGAGTTTGTAGTAAATTTAAAACACAGAATATGGAGGAAATAATCAAAAATCGTTGTTGTAATCAGCCCAAAAACATCAGGAAAACACTGTATTAGCATTGAATAAACTAAAAAAATAATAAATAAATATATAAATTAGACGTGAATAAACCTATATCGTTGATTTCTACAAACAATACCGTCTTTTTACTCCAAGCAGTTGGTCGAAAAGTTACACAGTGCCTCTTTAATGACAGCAAAGGAATTCAGCGGTCCAATTTAGTTTAGCAAATCCCCCAAACTCTGCCTCCGAGCAAAGAACAAACGACTTTTGGTGGTCTATTTTGTGCTGGGAAGTTCTAAATGAGGCTACGCTGGGTGGACGCAAACCGGGACAGAAACGGCGTCTTTGTCAACAGTCTACAGCTGTTTACTTCATCAAAGCGAACCCCCAATCCGCCGCTCCCCGCTCAGAGACCGATACAGTAACCAATCCATCCAACCACAGTGAGCCGACATCAAAACAGGACGCCGACCGCCTCCCAAATCAAGCGCATCAAACGGGACAAGAACCGTCATGGCCGACATCCAACAAGAACAAAAAGGCGCCGTTGTTGCCGCGTGTGTGTGCTACGGTAACGGGGCGGGGGGCTAATTTAGGGTCAATCAATAGATCTCCCCTCTCTCTATCTTCTGCCCGCTCACTACGCTAAAATCAATGGGAAAGCCAATAGTTCCCCGCCCCACAGTGGATTAGTGAACACGCAGCTAATCAGCCAGCGACTGAAACTGACATGGCGGCTATTAACCTATTGATACGGCAGACACATGTTGAACACACACGCGGAGAGAGCGGCATTGCAATACAGCGAGCGGGACGGAGCGGCGGGACGGAGGAGAGGGGGCAGGACCCGGGGGCAAAGGGCAGGAGCGAGGGGCAAATACAGGGAAACGATGTCCAGTCGAGGTACAAGTCTGTCAGGATAATTACTACATCGAGTAATTATCAAAATGTGACGGATGGAGCGACGTGTTTGGGGGTCGGTATTTATCGTTCGGAATTTTTCTGAGAATTTTTGGGAATTTTTTGGGAATATGATGAGATAAGGTTGAGTTAATACAGGGAATATTGGTTTAACTCCGAGAAAAAATATTTAAATGGATGATATTTCTCTATTTTCTGATGTTTCCTCGTGACAAACAGACCTGGAGTTGTGTTTTTGTTTCATTCTCACATGTTTAACGCACAAACAAACCTGCACATTGAGGCTGAGTTCTTCTCTCAGACTGAAAAACACTCTGTTCCACCTCGTGATGTCATCGTGTGGCGATACAGGAAGTGCTCCGCTGTGTTTTTAAACTCCACACACCTTCATTTCTAGAATCATTTGGATCATTTCAGCCCCGGAATTTCCACTAATCTTGACTAAACTAAAGGTAAAAGGAGGAGTTAACTTGAAAAAAACTGCCACTTGATGACATCACAAGGTGGAACGTCGCATTTTGAGCTTTGGAGATGAAACAGACGAATAATAAATGAAACAAAACACAAGTCCAGGTCTGTTTTTTGAGGAGGAAACAACTTTGTAATACGACTTAAAGCTTGTAAGAGTCAGTGTTGTGTGATATAGGAGCTTTAAGTTACAGGTCAGATCTGTGGAGAGGCAAGCCAGTTCATTCCAAGTAATAAAAACATCTGTGTTGTGAAGTTTTAAAATGAGGAAACAGCGTCTTTGTAAACCGTTGAGTTATTTACTTCATCAAAGCCGAGCCCCAAACCTCAGCTCAGATCTGTTTTATCACAAATATTACAGCTTCAAATGGAGTAAAGTGTAAAAAAGTCTGTTCTAAAGCTGCATTATGGGACAAAAATAAAATAAATAAAAAACATGTGAATAAGCAGCGACGTGCTAAAGGGTTTGTTGAATCTTCAGGTCGGACTTTCAATCTCCAGATTTTATTAGAAGATTTTAAATAATTTTCATTCACAAAAGTAGAAACAAAATGAAAACTGTGTCTTTCAAAATAAAATCCTGACACTGATGTATTATAACATTTCCTTGGTGATTTTTTAAATACACTTTGCAAATGCTAAAGCTAATGCTAATTTTGAGGCATAAAAATGTAAAAATAAACCCACAAACTGAAAAAAGTCTACATAAAAAACTATCAAATAGTTTGTACATTCATCGATTTTAATTTTAGTAGATTATTTAATTTATATTTCACGCTTTTCACAAAAGTTAGCATTAGCTTTGAGACACAACAAGCTAGCATGAAGAGAGCACGCTTCAATCTGATTGGATAAATCTACCAGGACTAAACCGGGACTAAACCGGGTCTAAACCAGGTCTAAACCGGGTCTAAACCGGGACTAAACCGGGAATAACCAGGACTAAACCAGGACTAAACCAGTTTGAATCGTCTTCATTTTAAGTGTACATATTCAAACTCATTTCTTCGTTTTTGTATAAATCCTCGTTTCACTTTAACCTTTTACATCCAGCGCCGCTTTAATTACACCAAACACAACATTTCCACAATTAGTCCTTTATCCGTCGTCCGTCTCTCTTTTCTCCGCTCGCCATCACATCCCACGCCGCTCTCTCCGCCTGATTCCTGGCTGTCGGGGTCAAAGGTCACACTCCAAATGAGTCTGTGTGGACACCAAATTCACTCTAATTCGGCCCCCTTCGGTCCGCGCCGGCCGGCCTCTTCCATTAGAGCGCGGCGGCGTGAGGACCCCCCTCGCGCTCGCCGCTCCCCGGATCTCTCCTCCCCTCGGCTAAAAGCGCCCACTTGTCACCGTAATTAATAAGTAGCCGCTTTTACGAACTGCCTTTAAATATAATGTCCGCTGCCGATCAGATCTTCCGTAAATGATTGAAAACGCGACTGTCAGAAAGCACATTACCGACGACAAATGGCGCGACTTAAAAGAAAACCATTTCGGAGTTTTTTGGCGTTGCCGTGCCGACACACCTCAGCCCGCAGTCTCCTCAGGAAGATAAAATAATATGTACCTGGCTCTTAAGAGGAGCACTACACAAGGATCATTTTTCACAAATAACAGGCTGACTAGCTTTCATCCCTTACTTTTGAAAGGGCCCCTGTTTTTTCCAGATTGCTTCTCCTTCCTCTGCTCGCTCCCTCCTCGTCTTCACCTCCTCCCCCCGCGCCTCCTCTGTCATGTTTTACTTTTCATATGTTGGTTTTGTTCTTCCTCATTTTCCCCAAGTGTAAAACTATGAAGAGGATGAGTGAGGGTTCTAAGGACGCCTGGTGTTTTCACATTTTTTTGCGGAGAGAAGAGATTTTTTTTCCTGACTTTAGCGTCTATAAACATTCAGTGTTTCCCATTAACAGGAAACTGAAGCAGAGTCTGGGAACAAACTGAACAATTATCTGTGGAATCACTCAGGAAAATAGAATCTGTCAAGTGGACAAAACGTAACAGGTGTGAAATCACTCATTAGGGGCTTGAATGACTCAAACTATTTTATTTTGGTGCTTACATAAAAAAAAAAAAAAGTCTTCTTTATTATTTACATTAAAATAAATAATAATAATAATAATAAAAATAATAATAATAATACATAAATACATAAATAAATAAATAATATAATAATAAAAATAAATAAATAAAAATAAATAATATTAAAAAATAATTAATTACAACCAAAATAGGATTGGACTGAAGCAGCATTTTTATTTTATCCTGATAACAAAATACTTTTAAAATACATTTACTTTATTCAATATCACTCATATAAACCTACATCAATGTAAATGTATGAAGTAATTCGTGTTTTAAAGTTTTTTTTTTTAAATTTAGACAGTTTTAATTAATTTAAATTCATCACTGATCAATCCAAAGTCTTTTTCCTCAAACAGACACATCTTTGTCACATTAGTTCTTATTTTACTAGATTCAAATCAAACCAGAACTCTTAAATCATAACGATTATTTCTTAATTTAAAGGACTGTCCTCGTTCACAACATAAAACAGAATCATCAAAATGTTTAAAGTAACTACACTGTCTTTAAATTTTAATATATCAGATTTTATAAACAGTTTCATTCGTCGGATCACGGAATCCTGCTTTATTAATTATTTTTATCGCCCTTTTCTGTCGTTTAATTATAGGACATACGTTTGTTTTACAGCGTTTCCCCAAATTTCCGAGCGGTCAGATAAACACGGACGCACGAGTGACTAAGTTTGACGCTTACAGTCGCAAAAAAGACCCGCAGAACTGTAAATAAAGGATGTTTTTGTGCGTCGGTGTCGTTAGCGCCTCCTTCAGACGGATATAAGTTAGTGTCCGGGAGTAATCCGAGCAGAACCGAAGAATAACCAGCGTGTAGGAGCGAAGACGTTTGGCTGCTCGTCCAAGCCGCGGCTTGGACGAGCAGCTAAACGTCTTCGCTCCTACAACGATTTATCGATTTGACGGATTTTATTTTCCCGTACACTGAACAATTGGTTACACAGATGATGTTTACGCCTCGGTAGTGCCTTCGTAAATTCGTAGAAGTAACTACAGACACACCGACGTATCATTTGTCCGATATTCGTGCTGTTTAACGTATGAGCAGGGGCGTCGCCAGGTATTTCCGCTTAGGGGCGCTACGGCGGGGGCTAACTTCTCCGATGTGCGCGCAAACGAACTTTACATGTTCATTTAGCGCCTATTATGAAGGTTTTTGCTCCGGTACATTTACGTTTTGCATCGTAAAAGCGGTATCTGTGTCAGGAAGTGCGCTGATAGCATGCTAGTTGTTTACCGTGATGGCAAAAACTCTGCTCCGGTCGATTAGGAAGTTGTGCAAAGCGCTTATAAACTCATCACGGTGAATAATTAGGAGACTCAACTGCAAACTGTTTAAAATAGTTGTGTTTTTTTATGTTTTTAGACAGTAAAAATTCCGTAGAGCGTCTTTAATTTGTAATGTTTGTTTTTTTAATCAGAAGAAATAATATTTATACTCCCTACACTTTATAAAATGGCCTATATTACGCTGTTTTCTATGCTCTAATGTTGTTTTTTTCATCACAAACAGACCTGGAGTTGTGTTTTGTTTCGCTCACACATGTTAAAACACCCCGTTCCACCTCGTGATGTCATCATGTGGCGATACAGGAAGTGCTCCGCTGTGTTTTTAAACTCCACGCACCTTCATTTCTAGAATTATTTGGATCATTTCAGCGCTGGAATTGCCAATTTCGACTGAACTAAAGGTAAAAAACTACCACTCGATGACATCACAAGGTGGAACGTCGCATTTTGAGCTTTGGAGACGTTACGGACTGATAATAAAGTGACTCAAACATGTGTGAACGAAACAAAACACAACTCCAGTGTGTGTTTTTGACGTGATAACAGCTTCATAACAGGGTTTAAACTTCTGGAGAGCTGCGTTTGTGTAAGACAGAACCTTTAAACCTTAAATTATTCAAACACGTTTCACTTTGGCTCCATATTTTCAGTAAAAAACCCTCAGTCGGCAGCAGACGATGCAAAACAGACTCCGTTTCTCACCATTACTGTACGGCAGAGTGACAGTGTGACAGCAGCACAGCATAACAAACAGCCTGAAAATCGTATTCGGAGTTTTACAAGTCGTTTGGACGCATAACTTAACCCCGTGCATGTTTTTTCTGAATGACTTATCGTCCGTGGATACTGTAGTGTGACAGGCAGACGCGGCCGGCGAGCGCCCGTGCCTCGCCCTATCTACTCGGACTTGCTTCCTGACACCCTTTCACCAATCCTTTTTTCACACATTTAACACAAAGAGAATGGAAGTGAGAGCCGTACCCAAGAGCATTTTTTTTTTTTCGTATTTCCCCCCTGAGTTTTCGTCCAAAAGGCCTATCTTTACGGCGGGCGCAGCGTGAGCCGAGACAAGATTCTACATTTAGCCGTATTCCACACTGGTCCCCCCGGTTATAATGGAGACGGAGGGACGGTATTGAAAGGTGGAGAGACGGCGAGGAGGCGGGGAGAGAGGGAGGAGGGGTGTATGAGGTATTGTGGAGACGTCCGCGGCGAGTCCGGATGCATTGGTTCCGTATAACGTTCCTATTTCGCTCGGACAAACGGAGAGCGGCTATTCGCAATCCCGATTTCTTGCCTCGGACCCAATATCTGCACCATACAAATGGGAGGATACGGTGGGAATCTGGAATATACGGCTCTTTCTTCTTATCCCGTTCAGACATATTGATGTTTTTGAGCCTCTGCCGAAATGAAGTCTTTCAGGGCCACGACGGCTGACAGATTAAGAAAACATATCCTATTTGGAAGGCGACATAAGGGAAACTCTTGTTATCTGAATAATATGAGCGGGAGCCGAGGTGGCGACACATAAAGATACCGCCACGACCGCGACTGCGAGCGCGGCGGCTGGTCCTGGTGGTGGCGCGATGGAATTACAAGCCGAAAGAAAGTGACACAAAAGTCCACAAAGGAAGTGTGAGAGTTTTGTCAACAAGCACATAATGGTATTTGGTTTAGCGTTAGCGAGTCTCACGCGGGAAGGAGCTGGAGCGCGGAGACGGATTTTAGCGGAAAAAAAAAGTTGGTCAGAAATGAAAAACTACGGCGGTATCTGTGAACGCAGCGGTAAACGGGAAGTATGGCGCTGTTTTATGATCACAAACAGACCTGGAGTTGTGTTTTGTTTCGTTCTCACATGTTTAACGCACAAACCCTGCGCAGGAAACACACACACATACACACTGTTCCACCTTGTGATGTCATCGTGTGGTGATACAGGAAGTGCTCCACTGTGTTTTTAAACTCCACACGCCTTCATTTATAGAATCATTTGGATCATTTCCGCTCTGGAGTTGCCTCTTATCTTGACTGAACTAAAGGTAAAAGGAGGAGGAGTTAACGTGAAAAAACTACCACTTGATGACATCACAAGGTGGAACAGAGCGTTTTGAGGGTTGGAGATGTCGACAGAATGAAACAAAACACAACTCCAGGTCTGTTTTTGATGCGCTAAACGACTTTACAACATGAATTAAAGCTCATAAAAGTAAATTTCACGTAAAAAAATGACCTTTAAAATGCTTCTCGTTTTGTGAAAAGAGATCAGTCACATGGTCCAATCAGAGTACTTTTTATGAATACTTTGCGTACTTTTACATGTAGATGATTTAAATTAAAATATAAAACAAAAAAAGCACAACCCAGGATTAAAAACGGCTTTAGGAGGAGTAAAAATCTCACCATAAGAGCAACGTTTTTTTGATTTTTCTCACTGTTTGTGTTCAGTTTAAAGCCTAAAACTCTGATCAAATACCACCATGTACTTTGATTTGAGTAAAGTAACTGTATTTTGAAAAAGTAACAGTACCAGATTACACTTAAATGAGTATTCCGAGTGTGTATTTAAAGTACATGTGTTCAGTTACTTCCCAAACCTGCTGATGTTTTTGAAATACTTTGATTAAACTCAGATATTCGAGTAAACTTTTTAAATCGTTTTTCAGAGTTGTATTTGTGACGGTGGGTTTTTGGCGTGAAGGTTTTCGTTGAGTTTATGCGGATAAATTTCATCGTTTCGTCGTCGTTATTTGACGTTTGCGACCACGATTGCGATCTGGACTCTGCGGGAAAAACAGACTTGAAATTGAAAGCGATGAAATTATTTTAAAATTAAATTCAAATCAGTGAAGTTTATGTTTTAAATCAGATTTTTATTCCAGATGTTTGACAGAAAATCCACGTTTTTCTGTCGCGTTGGCGTCGGTCGGCGTGCATTCTACTGGTTTGACCTTTTGACCTCTGCAGGGGACGCCATTTTGGTTTGGGAATTTAAGAATATTCGCTTTAAGTTACTGTTAAAGTTGAAGTACTGTCATGTAAATGTACGAGGCTGAGGCTGGAGTTATGGCGAGTTATTGGCTCATTTTCCGTCTTTCTGAAATCCGATATATCGCTGACATAAATACAGACGATAAACGATAATATTTAAACTGACACACACACCAAAAAAAGCAGATTTAAACCACGAGAATCATTTACGTCGCGGCGATTTCGGGCTCTACACTGGATGCTCCGTCTGTTTTTCATTTCCAGTCGTCCCTCGTTTTATCTGTGGTCTCGCCGTTCCGCGGATTTTTCCAGAGCAATTCTACACACTTTTTTTCACAACGTACGAACGCGCGTCGTGTTCTGCGTCCCGACCGGCCAAGGCACTGCAGAGCGACGCAATCGACCTCGTCCGTGTCGCGTCTCACGGAACAGAATGTGACACGAGTTTAATTCATATAAAATAATAAAAACGTTGCAGATTTACAGAGTGTTGATTTTTTTATGTTTATCTGAATCATTTTATACGGAAAGATTTAATAATTTTAGCGTAATGTCGACGTCAGGACGAAGAGGCGCGACCGACGGAACTGAGAAACACACCGGAGTCTCTATTAATTAATTAATCAAACCTTAAAGCGTCGGATGTTGTCGCCGCGGTTACCGACTTTCGATTACCGTAACTCCGCGAACCGATTGTGCTTCGTGTAAATTCAAACTGCGTCTCAAAGCAGAAACACGAGGCTTTTTATTATTATTTTACCAAAGATACAAACTCACACGCTGCAGAACTTCAGATATTCTTTAGTCGACGTTCCAAAAAATATGACCTATGGCAAAATTAATGACATTTTTGTATATGAAGGGCTGAAAAAACCTAACCCTGAGTACAATCTGCATAATCTCGTGTATTAATGTTTATTATTGTTCATTTATGTAATTTAAAGTGTTTCTGAGCTCAACACATAGTTTTTTCATTGTCTATTTGCATAAAAGTGACTCAAAAGTACATTTGTTTTTATATTTTTCTTCTACATAAACTGGTATTACACATTTATTTGATGCATTAATGTAAAAAATAAGGATGGATTTGTAAAATAGAGGTAGTTATTGTGAAAAAGGGCAAAAGTACAGGCTGATACTTCATTTAACGTGATTTTTATGGCTAAAAAAAGAAAAAAAGTGTGAGAGAAATGTGAGAAAATGTTAACGTCTGTGTGAGAAAAGTGTGTAAAGTGTGTGGTGAGGGGTTTTACACACAAAAACAGAGAGAATAATGTAAAAAATAAAGGATTTCGACGGTTGCGGGTTATTTTTAGACCATAACCTCCACGATAAACGAGGAAACACTGTAATACGGTAAGATCTGAGGCATAAAACATCGAAAAATAACAGTTTCCTCGTGATATTTTACGTATTAAAGAAGAATCCTGTTTTACTGTCATGTGTCAGTGGCGGAAGGCGGTTTTAAAATGATCGTTTATCTCGATATTTATGTGTAAAACGTGGTATCGTGTCACATTATTACATAACGAATCCATTTAAATCCAAACTCAGTATTTTTAGCCGTGAGGAGCAGCGTCCCACGGCAAAAAAACAAAAAAAAGACTCGTTTTTGCGGATATTTGACGAAGAAGAAGAAGCGAAAATCAAGGCCCAAACTCACCTCTTTAACTAAAATTATTTCTATTTTTACGATTTCACATTTTAGGAAACCGTGAGCCATCGCCCGCACGCCGCCGGCTCCTCGCGCTCCTCCCGAACTGACAGTCTGAAAAATCACAGAGGCCAAATCACACAAAATTGATCACATCCAACAAAATGGCCGCTGTGACTCAAATTGGAGCGCGGCGGCTGAGGACACAGACATGATTGGCAGCGCATTGTGACAACCTGTATCCCCCCCTCCGAAAAAAGAAAAAAAAGGCCCCACCATTTTGTCCTCTACCTCCACCTCCGTCTCATCAAACTATTCAGATGTGAAGCTCATGTTTCTCCACCTTAAACACTTCAGGGCGGTTTGAACGACACCCACAAAGGCGCCGCGATGGAGGAGAACGACGGAAAATACGGCGCTGGATGAGGTGTGGGGCTGTGATTTTTTCGGAGTGAGTAAAAGAGGCGCTGTGCTTAGAAATCGTGGCGTTCGGATGCGATGGACGGGGGGGATCGAGGGGGCGGAGGTGGAGGAAGAAGAGGAGGAGGCGGCTGAACAATTGAAAGGAAAAAAAATGTCGTTTTGGAGGAGAAGAAGAAGAAGAAGAAGAAGAGATTTGGGATTAAGGAGCAAGTGTGGGGTAAAAGTAGGAGGATTAGGGTCTGGTTTAGAGAGGTAGGAGTGATGGAGGAAACAGCAGAGGCGATAGACGCACTGCCCGAGGAAAAAAAAAAAAAAAAGTGGCTTTTGAGAGGATAAAAAGATGTATTTTCGGAGCTTCCTGTGTTGTCCGGAGCAACTTCCCGCTGGCTTCCTCCTCTGCCTGACTCAGTTGGAAGATGGTAGGACTAAGGACGAGGTCTAATACTGCATACACACACACTCACACACACACACGTAAAAAAAAAAACACAACACTGCTCTCTGCTGACACCCGCAGGACGCACAGGGGAACTGCAGTCCGGGGCCTCAGATATCGGCCGCTGCAGCCATCAGGTTGGAACAATAGCCCCGGGGGGAGATGGATAAGAGGGATGGGTGGATGGGTGGTGGTCCTTCACTGGTCAGAGGACAGATAGACGCCGCACAAAAGAATGGCCGATACGGTGTAACACGCCGTGGGATGAGGAGGCGCACAGACACGAGGATGAAGAAGTCTACAGTCTATGAACCACGGCAGGAAACGCGCTTTTTTTAAACGTAGCACTTTAAAAAAAAACTGTGAATTTACAAAAACCCACGTCGTGTTAGTCGAGTCAACGCTTTTTCTCTGCTTCCTAAAACAGAGCCATTTTGGATTTAGTCATAAAAACAGAAAATTTAACCTTTTTGCCCCAACGTGCGACATTTTACAAACAGAAAACCACCTCATGCACAAATATTTTCTTTAATTAATTCATGAATATTGTTGAATTCAGCGCAGTGTCATAAAAATACAACAGCACGTCTATATATTTTGTGTTTTTTTTAATTTGGCGTCGATCTGGAGACTGATTTTATCTCACAAAATATAAAAAACTACCAAAAATCTATGACGTGACAAACCCACAGACAAAGCAAACGACGACACGACAAGACGACGAAAGAAGGAAAGATGAACGAGGAGGAATGAAACTGAAAATACGCACAGAAACACCGGAAAATACAAAGTGTAAATGTGGTTTAAGAGGAACTCGAGGCAAATAGATGAGATTTGTAGAAAACGCACAGCTCCTCATGGGTTTGCTTTTCTTAAACATTTGTAAAAAATAGTGTCATCCTGTCGATTAAGTCCAGTCAAAACCACCAAACGAGATAAAGAGCAATTTTATTAAACAAAACATGCAAAAAAAACACAACAGAACAAAACAACACAGGAGTCCCGCTCAACTCGTGTTCAAATCAAAGCCGATAAAAGAGTTTAAACAAAGATTCAAACATTTTTAAAGACGTTTAAATCGAACACACGGAGAAAAAACTGACCCGGAGTCTGAAAAGCCACAGAGCAACAGTGAAAAAATGCAACGAAATAAGAAAAAAAGGCCACAATATTAATGTTTCAAACACTATTTATTTTAATTTCAACTGTTTAAAAACTAAAATAAATATGAGCTTATTTAATGTTACGCCGCAGGTTAATATTAGATTTGACGGATGAGGATAAATTTAATAATATTTAATTTAATTTAATTTAAATATTACTCAAAATATTCCCAGATTTGTCCAGTTTGTGTCATGTTTTTTTGTATTATTTTGTGTATCTGCTTCTATCTGGATTTGTGTGTGTGTGTGTGTGTGTGTGTGTGGGGGGGTGTGTGTGGGGGTGTGTGTGGGGGTGTGTGTGTGTGTGTTCCACGTTCACACATCACATCATTTTAAACGTCTTCTTTTTTTTCTTTTTTTACTCTTTTTTTATTACAATCTCTTTCTCTGACGAACCACAGACGACGCAAACATTTTTATGACCCTTCTCGGTCGGAGCGGCTCCGAGGGGCCCGGGCCTGAGCGCCGTCCCGGGTCAGAGCGAGCGGAGGAGGAGGAGGAGGAGGAGGAGGAGGAGGACGGGGGTCGCTCCTGTGTCCTGCAGGTAAAATGGATGAGGGTCGTGTGTGTGTGTGTGTGTGAGAAAGGGGAGGGGCTGGGGGTCATCGGGGGCGGAGGCAGGGGGGACAGGGGGGGACGGGGGGGACGGGGGGGGTGCTGGTCATTGGGTGGGGGGAGGTGGTCATTACATACTGACCGTTAGGGTGACAAACGCAGACGCAGAGACGAGCCACTCAGGGGAATAGAGCCGGACACTCGCCACAAAACGACCACGAGAAGAAACGAGCGCGAGAAAAAAACGACCACGAGAAAAAACGACCACGAGAAACGACCACGAGAAACGAGCGCATATGTCAGGATTATAATTCTAAATGTATCGGTTTGAAGGAGAATCGGTCATTTTAGACGTAATAAAGTAAACGCAGTGATAGAAGTACAATTTTTACTTTTACTCGAGTACATTTGAGAGCAGTATCTGTACTTTCTACTCCACTACATTCATGAACTGGAAAAGTAAAAGTATTTTTCTGATTGTGTGAGAGAGAGAGGGTTTATTTTTAACATGTTCAGAATTTGAAAAAAAAAACTAAAAAAACAAATAAAAACAGAGAAAAAATAAATGGATTCAGTCGTTTCTGTTTCTTTATCAAAATCTCCACATCTGAAGCTTTAAAAGACTCAAAATCTGCACCAAATACTATTACTTTTTACTCTTTAAGTACATGTTTAAACAGGTACTTTAATACTTTTACTTGAGTATTGTTGTTGTATACTCTGTGCTCCAGTAGTAGTAGTAGTTCTAGTTGTATCACAGTAGTAGTAGATTGACTCGCTCCAGTTGCTTCTTGACTAAAATTTTGCCACATAAAAAAATAAAAAAAATATATAAAAAATAAATAAATAAAATATTGAAGTTGCCCTGATGTGCCTTAAAAAAAAAATAAAAAATAAAGTTGTATTTGTAGTTTGCACTTATAAACACACTCATCAAAACTGAGACTAAACCAGGACTAAACCAGGACCAAACCAGGACCAAACCAGGACCAAACCAGGACTAAACCAGGACTAAACCAGGACTAAACCAGGACTAAACCAGGACTAAACCAGGGATAAAACAGGACTAAACCAGGACTAAACCAGGACTAAACCAGGACTAAATCAGGACTAAACCAGGACCAAACCAGAACTAAACCAGGACTGAACCAGGACTAAACCAGGACTGAACCAGGACTAAACCAGGACCGAACCAGGACTGAACCAGGTCTAAACCAGGTCTAAACCAGGACCAAACCAGGACTAAACCAGGACTAAACCAGGACTAAACCAGGACTGAACCAGGACTAAACCAGGACCAAACCAGGACTAAACCAGGACTAAACCAGGACTGAACCAGGTCTAAACCAGGACCAAACCAGGACTAAACCAGGACCAAACCAGGACTGAACCAGGTCTAAACCAGGACTAAACCAGGACCAAACCAGGACTAAACCAGGACTAAACCAGGACTGAACCAGGTCTAAACCAGGACTAAACCAGGACTAAACCAGGTCTCCCTCGAGCCAAACACAGATCAAACATGAACTCGTTTCTGATTTGACGTATTTTGAAGAACTTTTCCTTATTTAAAAGCCAAAATGTGTAAATTTAAATTGCCTAATTGCCGCGGCGACAGAGACTCGTTACCAGAGCAGAACAAACACAAACAGAATCAGGACAAAACGACTCCAAACCAGATCCACTTTATGAACTCAACACTTTTTTAACTATGTCTTTATCGTCCTAAAGATTTTTTTTTTTTTTGCCATTTTATTTTGGCCCATAAACTTCACCTGCCCCTGTGGAATAAACCAGAGCTCTGTGAGAGTCTGTCTCTGTGTCTGTCTCTGTGTCTGTCTGTCTGTCTCCGTCTCTGTCTCTCTGTGTCTGTCTGTCTCTGTCTGTGTCTCTCTGTCTCTGTGTCTGTCTCTGTGTCTGTCTCTGTGTCTGTCTCTGTGTCTGCATCTTTGTGTTTCTGCATCTCTGTACCTTTGTGTCTCTGTGTTTCTCTGCCCTTGTGTCCCCGTGTCTCTGTACCTTTGTGTCCCTGTGTCTCTGTACCTTTGTGTCCCTGTGTCTCTGTCTCTTTGTGTCCCCGTGTCTCTGTCTCTTTGTGTCTCTGTACCTTTGTGTCCCTGTGTCTCTGTCTCTTTGTGTCCCCATGTCTCTGTATCTTTGTGTCCCAGCGTCTCTGTCTCTTCGTGTCCCCGTGTCTCTGTCTCTTCGTGGCTCAGTTGTAGATTGCACACATTTGTTAATCTGGATGGAGCCCGGGGGGGGACAGAGGAGGACGGGTCAGGAGGACGGGTCAGACGCAGAGGTCAGGTCTTAATTCTGTGTTTGGTCGCGTCTCGTCCAAACCCGGAGCTTCTCATCAAAACAAAAACCACACGGATGTTTTTCCAGGTCCAGTGAGTTTCCGTCTCCTGCTGCGTCCTACTCCCAAAATCCAACCCTCTTTAATTCCATGTTTCCCTGGTCCTGGTTTTCCCGGCGTGCGCGCTCCCTCCCCCCGCGTGCGGAGGTCAGTCCGGGAGGGTCATCTGTCTGGGATGGGCGTGACCTTTGACCCCGCGTATAGCCTTGATGTATTCTGACCGCAGACGCGCAGACACGTCCCATAATGGACACGAGGGGCCTGTTTGGCTCCGGTGATTTGGGATCGATTTATCACTTGTGTCGTGTCACGTATTGAGGTTCTGTCTGAGGGTCTGGACGCCGCTGACCGCAGAGGAGCGGCCATTGACCGCAGGATATTTTCAAATAACTGTTCCGAGCGCCATTTATCAGCTGATCGATACGGCGATGATCAGGGGCCGGACATTGATTCTGTTCAATTGATACATGAGCGTGGGAAAAACAGGCTGCGGCTGAAACGAGCGAGACAGAGACTACGGGCTAACAGAGTGACCAGAGTGACCAGAGTGACTAGAGTGACCAGAGTGACTAGAGTGACTAGAGTGACTAGAGTGACCAGAGTGACCAGAGTGACCAGAGTGACTAGAGTGACTAGAGTGACCAGAGTGACTAGAGTGACTAGAGTGACCAGAGTGACCAGAGTGACCAGAGCGACCAGGACAGAGGTTTACTGTGTCAGTTTGAGTCTGACTCCAGCGTCAAAACACAAGTTTTACCTCAGCCTCAGTCTGAGTTTATTTGTTGTTGTTTGTTCCAGGCCCCACACTCCACATGAATCACATGAATCACATGAATCACATGAATCACATGAATCACATGAATCACATGAATCACATGAATCACATGAATCACGTGACTCACTGTGTTTTCTGGACAAATATAATCGTGGATAATATTAAAATCAGATGATATAAGTGTTGACCCCTGAGCTCCTGGTGTTTGTTTTGTTTTCACTGATGATTTGCTCTGGATGAGTTTAGTGCAGGTCACTACTGGTCACTACTGGTCACTCTGGTCATATCTTTTCACAAAATGAGTCTCGTGCATCTGCATCTGTCCGGTTTAATTGAGCTCGTGGACAGATGCCCTTTGACCCCGGGTCATTACCGCAGTGTGTGCAGGACGTGCGGCTGTTTGAGTCTGACACAGAGGACGGAGACAAATGGACCAGACTGCGCTGTGTGGGACACAGTGTGAGGGACACAGAGTGAGGGACACAGTGTGAGGGACACAGTGTGAGGGACACAGAGTGAGGGACACAGTGTGAGGGACACAGTGTGAGGGACACAGAGTGAGGGACACAGAGTGAGGGACACAGAGTGAGGGACACAGTGTGAGGGACACAGTGTGAGGGACACAGAGTGAGGGACACAGTGTGAGGGACACAGTGTGAGGGACACAGTGTGAGGGACACAGTGTGAGGGACACAGTGTGAGGGACACAGTGTGAGGGACACAGAGTGAGGGACACAGGACACAGTGTGGACACTGGCGCGTGTCTCACTGCGTCATATCAGAAAAAGTGACGCATTTCTGAGGCGCAGATTTGAGCCTCTGCGCACATTAGACAAACAGATGCGTCATGACGCAGCGCACGTGCGTCTCAGAGGATCCACTGTGCACGAGGCGCGTGAGTGTTTAATACAAACAATAAAAAAGATTTAAGAAGATTAAAAAACACACAACACACAACACACAACACACGACACACGACACACAACACACTTCAGTTTAATCACATCTGCCCCAGAGAGAAGGAAACACAGAAGAAAAAACAGAAGAAAACACAAAATAAAACACAAAATAAAACACAAAATAAAACATTAAACACTTTAAATGAGGATGACAGCGCGCGTGCGCATTCACTCTGCGCAAAGAAACAGCGCACACACACACTGCGCACACACACAGCGCACACACACACTGCGCACACACTGCGCACACACACTGCGCACACTGAGGCCTGGTGGAGCTTCTTCTCTTTGACTCTGAGGCTCGTGACAAAAAACAGAATAAAATGAAAAAATGCAACATTTAAAAGCGCAAAATATAAGTCACATAAACGACACAAACAACTGTCCGCAAAACAGCGCACACACAGGCCTGAGGTCTGCGCAAAACTCACCAGACTGTGCACGCGCACAGACTGAACACGTGACACAACCGCAAAAAACTTCAAATAAACCTAAAAAAAACCCGCAAATAAACCTCCACATGCGCCTCCAGATAAACCTCCATCTGCGCAGAAACAGAACCTCTGAAACATCTTTACATCCACGTGACCAGGACGCGCTAAATGCTGCGCAGATTCACTAAGTGGCGCTAATCTCTGTTCAAACACAAATCTGTGCGTCAAATTATTTTATTTAATTGCACACAAAAAACAGATGTGAAGAGTGTAAAGAGCAGATGAGAAAAAGAGGAAACATCCAAATCCACTCGGGCCTGCGCCAAATCTGCATCTGCGCCAAAGAGAAGAGCGAGACTGAAACTGAAACTGAAACAGGCCTGAAGAGAAAGAACAGAACAGAGAGAAGAGGAAAGAGAGAGAAGAGGAAAGAGAGAGAAGAGGAAAGAGAGGAGCCCACAGGAAATATGCCAACATTAAATACACACAGGACTTAAGGAGGAACTTATTACATAATAATTAAAAATTAAAATTTAAAATAAATTTAAATAATTATTATATTATGATTTAATTATTTAAATAATAATTTAACATTTTAATTTAAAAGTAATTTAAATAATTCAAGATACATTTAAATCCATTTATAAATGAGACACAGGCCTCAAAGACAGAACCAGGAACACAACAGAGTGTGTGTGTGTGTGTCGGGGTGTGTGTGTGTGTGTGTGTGTGTCGGGGTGGGTGTGTGTGTGTGTGTGTGTGTGTCGGGGGGGTGTGTGTGTGTGTGTGTGTGAGGACTGTTTGGGCTTCTGATCGTGTGTGTGTGCGTCTGTTCTCGTGGGTCTTATGGGGTCATGTGGGGTCTTGTGGGGTCTTGTGGGGGTCGTGGGGTCAGGGGTCATGTTCTGGCTCTGACGCTGCACTTCACTTTGGACTTGAACTCACAGAAACACGAGAACATTTAGAGTCTGAGATTAACACAAACATCAGACAAACTCCGGCCCAGGGGCCACACACGGCCCTTTGGGTTTATTAATCCGGCCCATCCAACATGAACAGATTATATTTAAACAATAAAAATAAACCTTGTTCAAAGTTTCTCTACTGAGTTTATTTAACTAAAACTTCATTATTAATTAAATTAATGCATTTGGAAAACTCTGTGTACAGAGTGTTTCATGTTCAGACTGTGCTGCAATTAATGTTAAATAAACAAATAAACACATAAACAAATAAACACATAAACACACACATACATCCTGGCCCCGCCCCTCTGTCTCAGACCCGCTGGACCAGAGTCTGATCAAACACAAACACTGCAGAGATTTAAATAATAACATCAATATTCACGCACAAAAACAAGACAAAAACACAACACACAACAATAAAGTTCATCTGTGAAGAGCCACAGTGAAGTCAGGCCCGTGGAGCGGCGAGTCTGAGGCTGATCCTGGAGGAGCCTCATGAGGAGGACGCGGCGTTTAGGAGCAGAGTCATACACACGGAACAAAACACGATACACACACGTTACACACACGGTACACACACGTTACACACATTACACACACTAAACAGACGTTACACACACTAAACACGCAATAAACACACGTCACACACACTAAACACACGTCACACACACTAAACACACGTCACACACACTAAACACACGTTACACACACTAAACACACGCTAAACACACTAAACACACACTAAACACACACTAAAAAACACACTAACACTAAACACACACTAAACACACACTAAACACACGTTATACACACTAAACACACGTTACACACACTAAACACACGTTACACACACTAAACACACACTAAACACACTAAAAAACACACTAACACTAAACACACGTGCGGCTCCTCGCGCTGTTTCGTCTCTGTCACAAACGGCACGAGACAAGACCGAGGACCGGGACCGAGAGGAACGAGAGAGACACAACAGCCCAGAAGAGCCGCTCTGCTCGGCTCTTCTCCTCTGCTCCTCTGCTCCTCTGCTCGGCTCTCGGCTCCTCTGCTCGGCTCTCGGCTCTCGGCTCTCGGCTCCTCTCCCGCGCGCTCCTCGGGCTCATAAAGGCGCGCGCGGTTCGTCCTTTAATTGATTTTCTCATAATTAACTGAGTCGTTTCATTGATTTTCTTTCTGCGGATCTGCGGAGGTGAGACTCACCGGTAAAACCGTCCAGACCGTATCGATCCCGGGACAAGCGCGGGAAAGAGCCGAGGAATCGAGTCATTATGCGCAAATTAAGAGACTCGATTCTATTAAGACAGAGCATGTGCGCTGTGTGCCGTGCACCACAGACACGAGAGCAAGTGACCCCCACTCAGGTGAAACACACCTGGACAACCCACGTGACACACACACACAAACACCCCCCCCCCCACACACACACACACACACACACACACACTCTGCTGTAATGATCCTCTCGTTCTTCATATTCACTCGTTCGTTCTGCGCAGCTGCAGTTTCACTTCCGCCTCTGCAGCTCAGAGCGAATCAAACACCCGCGCGACAATACGACACGCAAAGAGCCAGAGGAAACACACACCACCTCAGGACCACCTCAGGACCACATCAGGACCACATCAGGACCACCTCAGGACCACCCGAGGACCACATCAGGACCACCTCAAGACCACACCAGGACCACCTCAGGACCACACCAGGACCACACAAGACCACCTCAAGACCACACCAGGACCACACAAGACCACCTCAAGACCACACCAGGACCACCTCAGGACCACCTCAGGACCACACCAGGACCACCTCAGGACCACATCAGGACCACACCAGGACCACCTCAGGACCACACCAGGACCACACCAGGACCACTTCAGGACCACATCAGGACCACACCAGGACCACCTCAGGACCACATCAGGACCACATCAGGACCACCTCAGGACCACCTCAGGACCACACAGGGCTCCATCACAAAGTCAAACCCTCGGCTTTATATAAACACAAGAGACACAATCACATGGGAGACTGGTGTGTGAGTGTGTGTGTGAGTGTGTGGGGGTGTGTGTGTGAGTGTGTGTGGGGGTGTGAGTGTGTGTGTGAGGGTACCGGGTCAGAGAAGAGACAGGAGGAAGAAGAAGAAGAAGAAGAAGTTGCAGCTCTTGTGTCTCGTGAATTTACCAGTGCGTCCAGCGGCGAAAGTCTCCATCCCCGCCACGCGCTGTGTCTGGACAACAGTGGGGAGGAGAGACTGCGGCCGGGGGAATGAAGCAGAGGTGAGCGCGTGGAGGGGGGTGGGCTGTGTGCGTGTGTGTGTGTGTGTGTGTGTGTGTGTGTGGGGTCAGCCTCTCCCGCTCTGTGTGTGTGTGTGTGTGTGTGTGTGTGCGTGAGGTGAGGAGGGTCGCGGGGGCTTTTCAGGGGGTGGGATAGGGGCATATGGTTCCACCCTAACCTTTCATGTTGCCCCCTTTCTCTCTCTCTCTGTGTGTCTCTCTCTCTCTTTCTCCTCCACGCCGTTCCCTCGCTCCCTAAACAGCGGTTGCCATGACGACCCGGTGCTGATGCTGCGCGCGTGAGACGAGGAGAGAGGCGCGGGGACGGAGCGGGAGGAGGTGTGGGCTCGTTAGTGATCAAAGCGACCTAAAATGGCTGCAAGACCGAGTCCGCGGCGCCGGCCCGGAGAGGAGGAGGCGTGAGCGGGGTAAACGCGGAGTGTGGCCTACAGGGGGCGCAAGTCACGGGAAACAGGATGTGCACGTGCAGCTGTTTAGGCCGAAGCGTCACAGGAACGAACCATGTGGAAATAGAAGTGGGATAGTTTAAAAGGTGGGATTGTGTCGTGCGTCCTGATTGGCTGTTGGACTGTAGACCATTGTGTCGTGTGTCCTGATTGGCTGTTGGACTGTAGACCATTGTCCATCAGTCTCCTCCGTGCCGTGTCTCCTGTCCAGTACAGAATGTGTTCAGACAAATTTACATAAACTGGACCTCAGTGCAGCGTTTGACACCATTGATCACAACATTCTACTGCAGAGGTTAGAATGTGACATTGGAATCAGAGGGACCGCCCTCAAATGGTTTAAATCCTATCTATCAGATAGGTACCAGTTTGTTAGTATAAACCAGAGCACCTCTCCCTGTTCTAAAGTAGCCTGTGGTGTTCCACAAGGATCTGTGCTTGGTCCAATCCTATTTACTCTGTATATGTTGCCATTGGGTAACATTATCAGAAAACATGGCATTAATTTTCACTGCTACGCTGATGACACTCAGCTGTACTTATCAATGAAACCAAATCAGACTGATCAAATAGATAAACTCAGTGCCTGTGTGAAGGACATCAAAACCTGGATGACCTTGAATTACCTGCTCTTAAATCCTGAAAAAACAGAGGTCATTGTCGTTGGTCCCAAAGGTCAAAGAGATTCTCTGTCAGACCAGATATTCTCACTCGACAATGTGAATATAGCTTCTAGCCCTACTGTAAAAAATCTTGGAGTCCTATTTGATCATAATCTCTCATTCACAGCCCATATAAACCTAGCTTGTAAAACCGCATACTTTCACCTGCGAAATATAACTAAAATTAGAAATATTTTACCTAAAAACGATGCTGAAAAACTCATCCATGCATTTGTTACTTCCAGACTTGATTACTGTAATTCCCTGCTTGCCGCCTGCCCCAAAAGTACTATAAGGAGCCTCCAGTTGGTCCAAAATGCAGCGGCCAGAGTCCTAACAGGAACTAAAAGAAGAGACCACATCAGTCCTGTACTAAAATATCTGCACTGGCTTCCTGTCGAGCTTAGAATCAAATTCAAAGTCCTCCTCCTGACATACAAAGCCCTAAACGGTATGGCCCCATCCTATCTGCAAGATGCTATTGTCCCGTACCAGCCAAACAGAGCACTCCGCTCTCAGAATGCAGGACTATTAGTGGTTCCTAGAGTGTCCAAAAGTACAGTGGGAGGGAGAGCATTCAGTTACCAAGCTCCTGTGCTATGGAATCAACTCCCTGCTGATGTTAAACAGGCCCCCACAGTCTCTGTATTTAAGACCAGGCTTAAAACCTTCCTCTTCGGTATAGCGTATGACCAGGTTACTTAGTGAGGGAGTTAGGGTTATTAAAACCCGGGATAAGATAAGCTGCAGTAGGAGTAACTAGCTGGGGGAAGTATGGCAACCTGAGCACTATCCTCTACTTTGCCCTATTTTCTCATCAGCAATGCTATTCACATGTTGTCCCCTGTCCCACTCCCCCTGTGGAGTGCATCTCTTTCAGATGCCCCGATGACAGTTGGACCTCCTCCTTGCCTGGCTCTCCTCCTCCTCACCCGGCTCTCCTCCTCCTCGTCTGGTCTTCCTCCCCCTCGCCTGGCCGATTTTTTATGTTGTCTGATTTTTCCTGTTGTGTCTGATTTTTCCTGTTGTGTCTGATTTTTCCTGTTGTGTCTGATTTTTCTTGTTGTGTCTGATTCTTCCTGTTGTTTTGTTTTTTGTGTCTTGGCGGCACGGTGACTGAGTGCCATCACTCATGTCTCACAGCAAGAAGGTTGGTTCGATCCCCGGGTCACCAGGCCTTTCTGTGTGGAGTTTTTCATGTTTCTCCCCGTGTCTGGATGGGTTTCCTCCGGGTACTCCGGTTTCCCCCATCAACCAAAACATGAACGCCCTTCGAGACAACTGTTGTTGTGATTTTGGGCGTTACAAAAATAAATGAATTGAATTGAATTGAATTGAATTGAATTGAATTGAATAAACGTTGGATCTCAGTGTGACTCTGAAGTGCTGTACGTTTGCGATTTGTTTTCTCCCCGACAAAACCCACAATGTCGATGAAACGTTCTGCACCGACAAAGACGCCTACGAAGGTTTGAACTTTGAGAGAGTTTAAACGAGAGAGAAATGTGAGAAAATGTTAACGCCTGTGTGAGAAAAGTGTATAAAGTGTGTGGTGAGGGGAAAGAAAAGAAAGAAAGACAAAGAAAAAGAAAGAAAGAGAAAAAGAAAGAAAAAGAAAGAGAAAAACGAAAAAGAAAGAAAAAAAGAAAAAAGAAAGAGAAAGTAAAAGAAAGAGAAAAGAGAAAAAAGAAAGAAAAAGAAAGAAGGAAAGAAAGAGAAAAAAGAAAGAAAAAGAAATAAAAAAGAAAGACAGAAAAAGAAAGAGAAAATGAAAGAAAGAAAAAGAAACAGAAAGAAAGAAAGAGAAAAAGGAAGAAGAAAGAAGAAGAAGGAAGATGAAGGAAGAGTGTGAGAAAAGTGTATAAAGTGTGTGGTGAGGGAAAAGAAAAAAAGAAAGAAAGAAAGAGAAAAAAGAAAGAAAGAGAAAAATGAAAAAGAAAGAAAAAGAAAGAGAAAAATGAAAAAGAAAGAAAGAAAGAAAAAGAAAAAAGAAAGAAAAAGAAAGAGAAAAAAGAAAGACAGAAAAAGAAAGAAAAAGAAAGAAAATGAAAGAAAGAGAAAAAAGAAAAATAAAATGAAAAAGAAAAGAAACAGAAAGAAAAAGAAAGAAAAAAAGAAAGAAAGAAAGAGAAAAAGGAAGAAGGAAGAGTGTGTGAGAAAAGTGTATAAAGTGTGTGGTGAGGGGTTTTACAGACTAAAACAGACAGAATAATGTAAAAAATAAAGATGATACTTCACAGTTTTCTCCTTTAGAGACAGAATGTGATGTTTTTCTTTCAGTTACTTAATTCCAGCCTCTGGTTTGACTCTGTGTCGACTCAACTGTGTCGACTCAGTGATTCTGATTTGATCGCAGTGAAAAGAGGAAGAAAAAGTGAAAACACAGTAAAAGATACAACAGCAAAAAATACTGGTGTCATATGAAAAACTCGAAGTAGAAGTACAGATACCAGGGTTAAAAATACTGCAGTAAAAGCAAAAGTATCACATGAAAAAAATCAACTTAAGTAAAAGTATTAAAGTCGCTGTTAAAAATGTACGTAAAGAGTAAAAAGTAGAAGTATTTTGAAGATTTGAGCGGAATTTTGTTCATCAGAAACAACAAAATCGATTGTTTTTTTCTGTTTTTATTTGTGTATTTTTGTTTTGTTTAAATTCTGAACGTGCAAAAAATAAACCCTATAGTGGAGTAAAAGTACAGATACTGCTCTCAAATGTACTCAAGTAAAAGTAAAAAGTATCCACGATAAAATGTACTTAAGTAAAGTACAAATACCTCAAATGTTTACTTAAGTTTAGTGTTTTACTTTTACTTCATTTCGCACATTTTTCATATTTAACCAAACGATGAGGCACAAATGGCTCGAGTCAAAAACGTGTCAAAGCTGCGTTTACCCAGAATGCAGTGCAAACATCAGATAAACGCGCCGCTGCGTCTCACACGACCCGCGACATGAGCTCAAGCTCCGCCCCCTGTGACCAGCCACATGACGGAGAGAACGTGATGATGGTGTTACAGATACAGGCAGATACTAAAACTTCACACTAGATACTAAGGAATATACTCGATACTCGATACTGATACTGATACTGATACTCGATACTGATACCACCATGATCAAAATAAAACACTTTATATCCCCATGAGTCTCATATCTGTGTAATCCCTCAGTCTGCAGTGAGTTCAGAGACGACCACGGACCTGTTTAGTCCTGGTTTAGACCTGGTTCAGTCCTGGTTTAGTCCTGGTTCAGTCCTGGTTTAGTCCTAGTTTAGTCCTAGTTTAGTCCTGGTTTAGACCTGGTTTAATCCTGGTTTAGTCCTGGTTCAGTCCTGGTTTAGTCCTGGTTCAGTCCTGGTTTAGTCCTGGTTCAGTCCTAGTTTAGTCCTAGTTTAGTCCTGGTTTAGACCTGGTTTAATCCTGGTTTAGTCCTGGTTCAGTCCTGGTTTAGTCCTGGTTCAGTCCTGGTTCAGTCCTGGTTTAGTCCTGGTTTAGACCTGGTTTAGTCCTGGTTTAGACCTGGTTTAATCCTGGTTTAGACCTGGTTTAGTCCTAGTTTAGTCCTGGTTTAGACATGGTTTAATCCTGGTTTAGTCCTGGTTCAGTCCTGGTTTAGTCCTGGTTCAGTCCTGGTTCAGTCCTGGTTTAGTCCTGGTTTAGTCCTAGTTTAGTCCTGGTTTAGACCTGGTTTAGTCCTGGTTTAGACCTGGTTTAATCCTGGTTTAGACCTGGTTTAGTCCTAGTTTAGTCCTAGTTTAGTCCTGGTTTAGACCTGGTTTAGTCCTGGTTCAGTCCTGGTTTAGTCCTGGTTCAGTCCTGGTTTAGTCCTGGTTCAGTCCTGGTTTAGTCCTGGTTCAGTCCTGGTTTAGTCCTGGTTTAGTCCTGGTTCAGTCCTGGTTCAGTCCTGGTTCAGTCCTGGTTTAGTCCTGGTTTAGTTCAGTTCAGTTGAGTCTTTTTGTTTCTCCTCGTTTCATTCAAACTTCGCTCTGACGTCTGTTCCTTTAAAGATGAGATTTGGATAAACTTATTCAGTTACATCGTCCAGTCTCACCTGAGTCTCCACACGGTCCAGACACAGAGGGGGCGGGGCTTATGTGGTCGTGGTCGTGGGTCGGACCGTGTGGAGGGAGGAGCTGGATTTTTTGTTTCAGTGTCTTGATGCATTTTGTTTGATTGTTTCAGTGTTTCTAGTTTTATTTTACAGACTTTTAGGTTAAATGGACTTAGATTCTCTAAACTCCTCAGATTGTGAGATTGTGCTGAAGTCAAACAGAACGTGTGGAGTCCGTGGTGTTTACTTCAGGGAGGTGTTTCCTGTTTGACTTTTAAACGCTGTGAGTCTTTCGGGGGAACCTCAGTGTGTGTCTGGGTCATGTGGGTTTTTCTTCACTTTTGTTTGTTCCTGTTGTTTTTGCTTAAGTTGAGCACAGTTCATTTTTGTAAATATGTTTTGGTTTTTTTGTTTTGTTTTTTTTCTCCACGGTTCACCATGAGAAAACACAATACATTTTATTAACTGGCCATTTTTTCTGAGTTTGCCTCCAGCTTTTTTAGTGCTGATACTTGTTTCGATCCTGTTTTTAGTATCAATACTTTTGGCGACGTCACACACACTCAGTGTTGTGTTACTTTTCCATTTACCTTCAGTTTAAACCGACATAAACGTCACTGGTCGAGCGCTCGGATCCACTGTCCCACAGGTCGATGGTGCGATTCCAGCTCCTACAGACGAAAGCTGCTGTTGTTGTTTCCTTGGGCAAAACACTTAACCTACCTCACCCCCAGTGTCTGTGTGTGTGTGTTTGTGTGTGTGTGTGTGCACTGATGTGTGAATCCAGTCACCTTAATAAGTGTTGTTGTATATATCTACCTCCAAGTATAGTATAGTATAGTATAGTATAGTATTGTATTGTATAGTATAGTATAGTATAGTATAGTATAGTATAGTATAGTATAGTATAGTATAGTATAGTATAGTATAGTATAGTATAGTATAGTATAGTATAGTATAGTATAGTATAGTATAGTATAGTATAGTATAGTATAGTATAGTATTGTATTGTATTGTATTGTATTGTATTGTATTGTATTGTATTGTATTGTATTGTATTGTATTGTATTGTATTGTATTGTATTGTATTGTATTTATTATTTATTTTTATTTCAATTTATTTTATTTCAATTTATTTTACTTTATTTTATTTTATTTTTATTTTATTTTTAATTATTTATTTTATTTTTATTTATTTTATCTTATTACTTTTAATTATTTTTATTTTTTATTTTTATTTATTTTATTTTTAATTTTTTTATTTTATTTTTATTTATTTTATTTTTATTATTTTTTATTTTATTTTTAAGCATATCTTTTTTTTTAACTTTATTCTTGCCCTTATTTGTATTTATTCATTGTTTTTTTTGCTGAACTGCAGGAGAGTTTATAGTTTGTTGCGTTCACTGACGATGGGAATAAAAATGTAAAAGTGCTTTATAAAAACATGACCATTTACCAAAATTACAACAGTATTTCTCACTCACTGATGAATTTAAGTGAAAAAAAATCCTGTCTAAATTTAGAAAAACTTTAAAACATGAATGAGGTTTTTATGAGTCAGGACGTGTGCGTTTAAGAGACGGATTTAAGTGAATAAATTGTGTTTTGTTGCCGTTTTGTGTAGTTTTGTGTCTAATCCTTTTTTGGTTATAATTAATGAAGAAAATGTTTAGTTTTGTCTTTTTTGGGTTACATTTGGACACTCTGGACGCTCTTCTCTCTGCTTCTCGTGTCCTTGATAAACATATTTCGCTCCGTCTTTATTACAAACCCGTATTAAATGAATCGTGGATCGTTTTCCCGCCGTCGAATCACCCGGAGGAGAAGTGAAGGTGCCTCGCGTCGACAGAACACATCACCTAACGCCATTTTCTCGTCTATAAAGCGGTCAGACGTGGCCCATATGCCGCGGCGTGCGTACAGTCCGCGGCCCTGTAGTGTCCATCAGCTTTAGATCACACGTTTTGATGGCGCTCTGATTTGGCGCCCGGCTCCGGAGGACGGGCTGAGACTCCATCCAATCAGGCAGGTGAGAGGGAACACCTGCGGACACCGGAATAAAACCGAGTCCGCGCGATGATGACAGGAGCGCAGCCGCACATCCCAACACGACATTAGCCCGGCCCCGCGATGCAATCTGCGGGAGGGAATAAGGACGTCCCATCGCACAAATGTCCACTTTGTCCGGTCCGCGGGGAAATGAAATGCTTTTTATGTCGTACATCGGTGCGTCGTCTGGGAGATGATGGTTTGTTTGGAATAAGGGAGAGTTTTTTTAAGAGGCTGGAACTTCCCCAGGAGCCGGTGGAGTTTATCAGAAGTGTTTGATCATTGGTGCACACGGGGCCGATCTGAGCTGTAAGGGGGCCCCGAGCGGAGTGTGTGTGTGTCTGGGGACCTGAGGAGCAGAGTGTGTGTCTGGGGCCCTGAGCAGAGTGTGAGTGTGTGTCTGGGGACCTGAGCGGAGTGTGAGAGTGTGTCTGGGGCCCCGAGCGGAATGAGTGTGCGTCTGGGGACCTGAGCGGAGTGTGTGTGTCTGGGGCCCTGAGGAGCAGAGTGTGTGTCTGGGGCCCTGAGCGGAGTGTGTGTGTCTGGGGCCCCGAGCGGAGTGTGTGTGTCTGGGGCCCTGAGGAGCAGAGTGTGCGTCTGGGGCCCTGAGCGGAGTGTGTGTGTCTGGGGCCCTGAGCGGAGTGTGAGTGTGTGTCTGGGGACCTGAGCGGAGTGTGAGTGTCTGGGGACCTGAGCGGAGTGTGTGTCTGTGTGTCTGGGGCCCTGAGCAGAGTGTGAGTGTGTGTCTGGGGCCCTGAGCGGAGTGTGTGTCTGTGTGTCTGGGGCCCTGAGCGGAGTGTGTGTGTGTCTGGGGCCCTGAGCGGAGTGTGTGTGTCTGGGGCCCTGAGCAGAGTGTGAGTGTGCGTCCGGGGCCCTGAGCAGAGTGTGTGTCCGGGGCCCTGAGGAGCGGAGTGTGTGTCCGGGGCCCTAAACTGTGGATGTCTCTGAACTCATCTGTCAGTGATTCACATTTGACGATGGTCTGACTCTCGTCACTTTGTCCAGTTGTTTCTATTTACCGTAAATTTCAGACAATAAGCCGCTACTTCCCCCCCCCCCCCCCCCACGCTCTGAACCCTGCGGCTTTTACAACAGTGCGGCTAATTTATAGATTTTTTTACTGCCTGACGGCCACTGGGGGGCGCTCTAACAGTAAATGCAAAAGTGAGACATGGGGAAAGATGAACTGATGCTTTTTAGACACAGTTTAAAAAAGAAAAAGAAAAAAGTCCTAAATTAAAAAAGTTCCTAAATAAAAAAATAAAAAAAGCCCTTCAGTGCATCGTCTTTCTGTGTAAATGTCACATGTTTCAACACAAAAACCTGCGGCTTATATTTGTACAAAACAAATATAATCTTAGAGAGAGGGACATTTATTCTGCTGTAAACACCAGAGATCTCTTTATAGTACAACTTTACATATTATGTTATTTTCAGTACAACTGTATGGGTTCTTGGGGGCCCCCTAGTGGCCTTGGGGCCCTAAGCAGCTGATTATTCTGCTTGTAGTCAGAGCTGGCCCTGGGTGCAGATTTTTGTCGAGTTTACAGTAAAACGTTTTTGTTTTTGTGCAGCGCTTTTCAAACTTCAAGTCTCTCAAACGAGCTTTACATGAAGGAAACACACACACACACACACCCACACACACACACACACTGGGGCGAGGGGGGTTAAGTGTCTTGCACAAGGACACGATGACAATATTAATCTGTGGGAGTACGATTATCACGGCCGAAATAATCACGATAAACGATTATATCAGGATATATAGACAGGTTTCACATTTAAACAGATTTTATAATAATAATAATACACTTTTTTGCAGTGGGTGGTGCAGTTGTCGGTGTAGTTGGTGGTGCAGTGGTCGGTGCAGTGGGTGGTGCTCTTACCTCACATGAGCAGGTCCTGGGTTTGATTCTGGGTGTTTCTTCGTGTTTTGCTTGTTCTCGGGTCTGGACTCTCCTGAAAAAGAGTTTTAATATCAGTTTAACTCTCCGGGTTATTTTTGTTTTACATTTTTATTATTTATGTGTGATTTATTATTATTTACTTTTTTTTTAATCTACAGTCGTATTGCACAGTTTTAACATATTTTAATAATGATGACAAAAGAGTTTTCATCTTCACATAAAAAAGTAAATCCAGTGTTTCTCTGTGCGGCTTCTTCAGGTGGAACTTGGACAGTTTTTCGTTGGATTTTTAAAGTTTATTTTATTTACTCATCATTTTGGTCCAGGTTTAGTCCAGGTTTAGTCCAGGTTTAGTCCAGGTTTAGTCCTGGTTTAGTCCTGGTTTAGTCCAGGTTTAGTCCTGGTTTAGTCCTGGTTTAGTCCTGGTTTAGTCCTGGTTTAGTCCTGGTTTAGTCCATTTTTAGTCCTGGTTTAGTCCTGGTTTAGTCCTGGTTTAGTCCTGGTTTAGTCCATTTTTAGTCCTGGTTTAGTCCTGGTTTAGTCCTGGTTTAGTCCTGGTTTAGTCCCGTTTGTCGCTGGTGTACCTCTCTGAAAGTGTTCTTTGGTTTGCGACTATAGACCCACTGTAAACACAAACAAACACAAACACAAATAAACACAAACACACACACACAAATAAACACACACACACACACACACACTCGTGGCTCACACGTGGCAGCAGCTCTGCGTTTGTCCCGTTGGCGTCGCACACTTGGCTCTGCTCTGGGGCGGGTGAGGTGTGAACAAGCTCCTCACAAACCTCCCGTGTCCCTGAGGCCGGCCCGGGGCACTGCCCATCAAACACACTCTGGACAGGCTGGACTCTGCCCCGTCAGGCTGGACTCTGCCCCGTCAGGCTCTACCCCCGGGTCAGATCTGCTCCTCTGCGGCGCCGGGGGACGGATAAAAGATAAAGAGAAGAGTGTTTAGAAGAACACACAGTCAAAGGGGCGGGGTCAGTGGAAACTTTAAAGTTTTAAAGTTTAAATTTGCATAAAAAGCTGTTTGATAATTTGCATAATGAATTAAAAATAACTACATTTTAAGGAAGGGCATCTGGCTTTAAACCTGCTTAACACAATCAATAAATCACATTTTATTTGGAATTAAAATCAAGGCTGAAATCTTTAAAATGAATGAATATGAATCAGTTCTTGCTTAAAAATACATAGAGAAACATGCATTCTTACACTCAGCAGCCTCGCCTCTCCGCAGATCTGCCCTTCTTCTTGGCCTGGTGATAGCAAATTTAAAACATACTGCGGAACATTCCAGGCAAAACAATGGACGTCACTCTGAAGTGTTATAAAAGTGCCTCTTATTTCAGTTGTCCATATTTGGGCGTTTCTTTTGGTGACTTCCTGTTACGGGCGACATTTTGAGGACTGTCCACAGACAAAACATAAAATATTTAGTTTTAGATGGTCATAAAGTCGTCAAAAGTGTCGAAAGTCTGATACTGATCACTACGCAAAAAATCTAAACTAGATTCTCATTTGAGCAAGTATCGATACTGCAAAAAAACAACAAAAAAAAAACACATTAACAGGACAAAATTTGAGCTGTTTTTGTGTTGTTTTTTTTTACTTTATTAGAGCTAGTACAAGCCTCATGCAAACATCCAGGAAGTACTACTATTTATTTACAATTTATTACTTTTTTATCTTCATCGTGGTATCGTAATCAGTATCGAATATTAAGTGAATTCCCTGGTATCGACATGTATCTGCGGCGGTTTATTTACTTATTTTCTGCTGATTCATTTTATGTTTCTTCTGCTGTGATTTAGCGCTTTACAAAAATAAATCGAGCCGAGCACATTTCTGCATTTCAAAGTCCGTTTGCATCGTCGGCTTTGGACCTGGAAGTTCAACGAGATGACGCTTCAAAGAGCTCGTTATTTATTTATGTGTTTAAGGACTGGGGTCGTTTACATCAGAAGCTTCATAATGTCCAGAGAGGCCCAGTTAAAACCGACGCCTTCAAAGATCAGAGGCTCCACGCTCGTGCATAATTAAACACAGTCCAGCGATTCATCTGGAAACAGAGATGGAGAGGGTGTAATCTGAGGGTGTAATCTGAGGGTATAATATGAGGGTATAAAGTGAGGATGTAATCTGAGGGTATAAAGTGAGGGTGTAATCTGAGGATGTAATCTGAGGGTAAAAAGTGAGGGTGTAATATGAGGGTGTAAAGTGAGGATATAATCTGAGGGTGTAATCTGAGGGGGTAATTTGAGGGTATAATCTGAGGGTGTAATCTGAGGGTATAATCTGAGGGTGTAAAGTGAGGGTGTAATCTGAGGGTGTAAAGTGAGGATATAATCTGAGGGTGTAATATGAGGGTGTAATCTGAGGGGGTAATTTGAGGGTATAAAGTGAGGGTGTAATCTGAGGGTATAAAGTGAGGGTGTAATATGAGGGTGTAAAGTGAGGATATAATCTGAGGGTGTAATCTGAGGGTGTAATATGAGGGTGTAATCTGAGGGGGTAATTTGAGGGTATAATCTGAGGGTGTAATCTGAGGGTATAATCTGAGGGTGTAAAGTGAGGGTGTAATCTGAGGGTGTAAAGTGAGGCTATAATCTGAGGGTGTAATATGAGGGGGTAATCTGGCCCAGATCTAGTTCCGGGTCTATTTTCTGAGGATGTAATCTGTGGGTGTAATCTGACCCAGGTCTAGTTTCTAAGGGTGTAATCTGAGGGCGTAATCTGGCCCAGGTCTAGTTCCGGGTCTATTTTCTGAGGGCGTAATCTGGCCCAGGTCTAGTTCTGGGTCTACTTTCTGAGGGTGTAAACTGAAGGTGTAATCTGACCCAGGTCTAGTTCTGGGTCTACTTTCTGAGGGTGTAAACTGAAGGTGTAATCTGACCCAGGTCTAGTTCCGGGTATATTTTCTGAGGGTGTAATCTGAGGGTGTAATCTGGCCCAGGTCTAGTTCTGGATCTACTTTCTGAGGGTGTAATCTCCGTATAAATGCCCAGGTCGTGATGTGGCTGTGAGTTTGGAAAAAGCACAGCAGGAACATAATTCTTTGGTTTGATCACGCCGCCATCTTGCAGCTCCTCGAGCCCATTAGGGGGGTGCTCCACAGTGACCTGTGCTCAGTGGAGCTCTACGGAGCGTTTAGGAGCGCCGTGTGTCGGCCCCTGGAGGGAGCGAGGGAGGGTCTGACGTCCCGGTGCAACACGAAACATTTATTCAACCGAGTTCAGAAATGGATTTGTTCAGTTCAGTGTTTTAGGTAGAACTGAACCATTTGGGAAAAATATTTATTTGGATTTTTCTGAGCAGCTCTGCAATTAGATTTGGAATTTATGTTTCAGGATTCTGTTCAAAGTTCAAAAATAAAACTGCAAACTACACAAGAATTTAAGATTTACAGTGAGTAGATTTACACAGAAGACAGGATGTTGTGGTTGTCGTTGCCAATTGGATTCATTCAAATTGCAATTTTGATTTGATTGATCCGTCTTAAAGCTCCAATATTTTGTTCTAACTATGATTTTAAAATGAAAAGTGAATTCTCAGTCCAGTGACATGGAATAAAGTCTGTGTAAAATAATAAAATAAACAGCTAAATGTGCATTATGTCGACTGTTCAACTTGGTTCAAGACAAATGTGAACACAAAGTTAAGTCCTAATATAAACTTGGTCTAGTCCAGGTAGTTCCAGCTGTAGTTCAGGGTCTGGCCCAGGTCTAGTTCTTGGTCTAGTTCTAGTCCAGGTCTAGTCCAGGGTCTAGTCCCAAACATTGTAATATGTGTAAAGATGAGCACAGCCGTAGTGACTTCAGTTTCATTCTCAGACCTAAACCTGTTTGAAACAATAAAAACATAAAAAGTAGAACATAAACAAAAACATGATTTATCACCGAGTTTTCAACAGCAATATTTAATATTTACACAAAAGAAATACAAATTTCTTTAACAAAAATGTCGCCCTGAAGTCTTTTTTCCATTGTTAAGGTACAAATATACAACTGATACAAAAGCGTATGAAATAAAGAGTCCGTTTGGGGCGTTGGGGTGGAGCAGAGTCGCGGGCGGCGGCAGAGCTGCTTAAGTCGAGTCCGTATGAGGGGACTTACACTGGGCCTTATTGATCCTCCTCGATGAGTCAAGTCCAGGCATTAGTTCCAGCAGGGTGAGTCGGCCGCTGTCTGTGAGCCTTTCTGCTGGGCGACATCGCAGGGCTGAGTGGAGCTGGGATGTGCACTTTTGATTTTGATCTCCCCAACATCACTTCTATTGACCGCCGCAGCGTCCTGTGCTTTACTCGCTGAGAGCAGTACTCGCAGAGGCCTCGCCGGGAGCTCGGACACAGCCGTGGTTGCGTTATCCGCGGAGCTGTTGACAAGGCTGCGATGATGAATCTGCCATGGTCTAGTGACGCCTGGTCCTAATCACGGCTGTCATCTGCTGTATCCACTGCACACCGCAATCACCAAGCAGGTTATCACGGGACAGAGCTCAGACCCCTAATGTTTGTGATCCAGAGTTTCACTTTAAAGTTGGACACGAATCTTCTCCGGGAAAACCCCATTTGCGACTGGTCAAAAAAAAATAAAAAAAATCAAGATTTCTAAAACGTCAACTTTTCTTTGGCAGATTTTTTTTTTTTTTTTTGAGTTGCAGTTCAGATTTAAAACTGGCACTTTTAGTAAGTTTGTTATTTATTACAAACCAAAAAGAAAGAAGTCAGTCTTGATATTCAAAAACACTAAACTAAAAAGAATATATTAATAACATATTTCGTCACGATAAAACATTGACCCAAAGTGATTTTGTACAAAAAAAAGCACCAGTGCATTTTATTTACTAATCTAGATATTTTAATTATTAGCAAATTATTATTTATGGCTGTTAAAGAGCATTTGAAATAGTCTAAATGAAAGGCCCCGTTTAACAAAATGAGATGGTAAGTGCTGCCATCTAGTGGTTACGTGACAGACTGAAAATAGTGTCTAAACAGGCCTGACACAAAGTCCTCAGCACTTTTTCTGATTCTTGGCCTCGTTCCCCGTTAGAATGTCCCGTCTTTACACAGTCCAGCACATCTGTGACCTTTGACCCTGCCCCGGCTCTGCGTGCGGCCCTTTACCGGCCATGAGCAGACGACAGCCCTCCTCGTAGTCGTCCTGGTCCACGCTGATGAGTAGCCGCACGCCCTCGCTGCCCGCCGCGCTCCTCAGAGAGTCTGTGATGAACACGCCTTTGAGCGCCTCCAGCAAAGCGCCGCTCTGGTAGTCGGCCCAGAACGCGTGCAGGTTACCCAGCTCCGTGAACTTGATGTCGCACACGATGGAGCCGAGGTTTCTGGACCTCAGGACCGAGTTGGCCTGACTGAACAGCTCGAACTGACGCTCCAGGGGCTGCCGCTTGTCTGACGCCACGCCGTTACGTAGAGCCGACTCGTGCTCCAGGTACTCGGCACGCACACGCAGTCGCACGTCTGGGAAAGGAGAGGCAGGAGGAGGAGAGAGGTAGGAGAGAGAGAACAAAAGGGAGGGACAGAGGAGGAGGAGACAAAGGAGAGAAGAGCCAAGAAACAAAAACAAACATTAGAACCACTGGAGAAACTTAAAGCAGCCGTCAAGTCAAAACAGTCACAGTATTTCAGTACAGAAATACAAAGAGCTTAAGAGCAAGAGGGATTTTTAAAAAGGTCCTCTTTCTCAATGAGGTGACTGATTACGTACTTTGCATTAGGGCCAGGCATAAACGCAAATATTCAGCAGGGGAGAAGTGGAAGTTTCAATTGAGTTGGTGCAACAATGAGCTTTTTTTTTTTTTTTTTCAGAACATTTTGGAGCACAAAGCAATCTCCTCAGTTAGGGACTTTCAGATTGAAAAAAACTCTTCACGTGAAAACTTAAGGTTCACCCTGTAGTATGGACACTGATGGAAAGTTAGGCTCTGAAGTGCGTCCTTATATGTGGGATTAGTTAGACTGGGCAAAGGCAGGGGGCGCTGGAGTCCCACAGTATCGGGTTTGGTGGTCATGCAACAGCACAGCGAGAAAGAGCAGAGGATACATACTGTCCTGAGCCAAAGCACGGCTGATCCTCCTCAATATTCAGGAGCTCCGAGAGGAACCAGCGACTGTAGACTGCTGCAACAAAGATCTGCCCCTCGGCCCTCCAGGTGAAATAGTTACCATTACAATCAGGTACAGCATGTTCTTACGCTACAATCTCTTTTAAAAGACGTCCTCATGGGGACAAGTTTATGCAAATCACAAGGAAACAGCTACTTTTTCTATAGAGTTAGCTGGAAAATGTGAAATATTCAGTCTGGGCAACAGTGGCACATCCAGTGAATATAAACACTCTGAGGAAAAGGCCTTCATTAGAGCGTCAAAAAACCGTGTCAAAGTGTCTTAAATAGAAATGTACTTAAATAGATTATGTTTAAGTCCAATTTTCAATATGATCTACAGTTGAAAAACATAAATTAGGTTACAAACTGGAGTTCAAAAGCATAAAAAACCCTTAAGGCCTTTGGCAGTGTTGCTGTGTCATATCTGCTGCTGTGACAGGGCGTCATCGTAACAGCCCAAAGCTAATTCCCTATTTAGCAGTAGCAGGTCACTGGTATTGTATAAATAATGGGAGTTCTAACAGTATAACCTTGCGGCTCATTACATCAAGGCCTAGAGCTACAATAAATACCTGGCCTTTATGTAATTGCTGTATTTATGGATCCATCCCATTTGGTAGTGCACACGATGGCGCTCGAGATAGTGGCACAGAGGAGAGGGCCATTTAAAACCACTGGAACACAGCGATAGTCATTTTGTTAGGGTTACAGAGCACTTCACGCTTCATCAGACACAGAGACATCCACTTAGACAGGACATTAGGAAGCACAGCTTTCATTTTCTCTTTAAAACGCCCGGTCCGTTTGGCTTCCTCCAACTCACAGAATAGCAAAAAAAAACTTAAGTACCCATTTACGAGGAGTCACTTGGCATGGAGAGCTTCAACTCTTTATCGATCCATTTTTCTGCTCAACCACTGAGTGAGTGAGGAGTTGGGGAGTGCAAAGAGGAGCAGCCAGAGCCCTCTCTCTGTCCCCTACAACATTCACTCAGGAGTTTGAACCCTTTTGTGAGCGTTTAGAGTTCTCTTGGTGTGAGCGCATACAGTTTCCTGACACACCGTTGGATCTTTTACTGCGAATAGAGAAGGGAGACAAGAGAAAAGCACAGGTGGGTTGGACATGGGACGACTTTAGACTTTATACGATCGCACTTTTCAGAGTTGAGAGTAATATTTTTTGGGGGGACGTCACGGTTCAATGCGTTTAACGGATCCTCGTCGGACAAACAAAGCACACGACACACTCGAGGGGAGCTGGGGAAGCCATTTTGTTCTCCAAATATTCATCCTGGACATTTCAAAGTCGACCTCTTACAACCCTCGATCACTACGCACAACAAAATACAACAAAGACGCTGGCTGTTGTCCTGCGTCTAAGAAGTAGGCGTGTCATGATAATCACGATATCGAGTTAGACGTTACATGGAACAGTGGTTTTTGAGGGTCGGTGTTTATCAGGGGGATGTTTTTCTTGGACTAGTGGAGAACATTTAGTTATTTTTGTGTTTTACGATAAGATTTGAGCTTCACGAGGTTGAATAACTAATAATAACTTTCTACTACGCGTTTCTTCCTGATATTTTGAACACTTCTAAAGCTTTTTTGTACTCATACTTTCAGGTTTTTGTGGCATAAACCAGTTTCCGTATTATCGTTTATCGTCTATATTTTCTTCAGCGATATGTCGAACTTCGTGACTGGCCTGCTAAGAAGTTTGATACAGACCACGAACAAGAAACTCGATAAAAAAAGAACCTACAAGCTTCAACGTGGAGGTATGACGCATCAGTATAAGGCTCATCTTCACAGAGCCACTTTTGTGCACTCATTATTTCAGAAGATGTGTGGTGAAGACGTTTGAACCAAAGAAACACAGCTCCTCACAGACGCGTTATAAAAGCGAATGGGCCAAAGTGGTTTGTTTGTCCGAGCTCAGAGCGCGCGGCTAAATCGTGACGTCAACTCTGAAAAGCACCATTAGGCACAGCACAAAACGCTCCTCAGGTTAAATCAACTCTGAGTTTACAATTTCCATTTGCTCCGTTTCACACAGTCGATTAGCTCTGTTTTCTTTTCCAATATGGAGATGGACTTTTTACACTTCAAAATCAGCTCCACGGGGTGTCCGCAAAGTCTCTTTACCATTTTAAAATGTGATTACAAAGGCTGTTGATAAGATAGATTAATCAGATGTGTTCTATTGTACTCAGGAGTAAAAGCCAAAGTTAAATCTGGACAAAAAGTTGTAGGAGTGAAGACGTTTAGCTGCTCGTCCAAGCCGCGGCTTGGACGAGCAGCTAAACGTCTTCACTCCTACAAGCCGCTTCTTCAGTTCTGGTCAGATTCCTGCTGGACACTGCCTTTTATCTGTCTGAAGGAGGCGCTAACGACACTGAAACTGGAAACGGCTTTTGTTTAGTTTCAGCCTTAATGGGCCTACTGGCTAGATGTATTGTTCTCTTTGTTTCCTTTGTTTGCTTTGGGTTTGAGGGTGGATTTATAGATGGGGGACAGGTGATGTCTAAGGCTTTATCTGAGTAACGTCTATTGTACTCAGTGGTTACATTACATTTTTGTATTTCAGGAATCTTGTTGTTTAAAGAAGCATCCGTTAATAAACAAGGAGTACTCATTTTTTTAGGGGCTAATTCAATTCTTTGGGGCTGTGTTAAAAATGTCATGTATCGAACAAAGATATGAGACATTACTGGCAAGAAATCCAGTCCGGTCTTGATGTGCTTCACGAGGTCAAAACTTTGGAAACCACTGAGTCCGACAGAACAAATTTGATTAACAAATCTCATCAATTGCTTTTGTTTTACATACACACACACAAGAGACTTTATAGACACCCTGTATATAAATAAACAGCTTTGTCCAACAGTGAATCATGATTCTTTCTCTGTGGTTGTTACACACATGAGGTAGCAGAGGTCTAGCAACATAAGCAGGAATTCCTCTTGCATTTTGTGGCATTTATCATGAAGAAATGTCTACTTTGACTCAAGCTCATTTATGCTCTATGTTCGAAACGCACACGGATACATGAGGGGCTTCAGTCCGTCAGTTAGTCCTTTGCCCCCGGACCTCGTGAAATGTGCCAACCGCTGGAGACGGTAGTGAACACGGCTCGACCGTGGAGGCAGAACTTTTAAAAAGTCACTAGATCTATTGTTTTTCTTCTTCTGTTTTGGTTACCTTCAGAACTGACTTTGATCGCCCACTGGTGGTCGTTTTTACAGAACACAGACTTGACGGTTGGGAATAAAATAAAAAAATGCAGCTTGGAACAGATGGATCAGTTAACGTACGAAATGGGAGCATAAATGAGCCTTCAGACATTAGCAAACATTACAGTGAATGGCCTGTTTCATGGGAGACTCGCTCAAGGACTGGTTTAACTGGAGTGACTGCACGTTTGGGTTTGACCACTTTGACAGACACAGACCTGGAGACTGGACAATAGAGACCGAATCACATGTGACGACATTAATCTAAAACGGACGCTCCAGGTTTCTCAAACAGTGAAGCTACATCGCATGAGTTTAAAGCTGCACAATGGAAATTTTCTCACCAACGGTCATGGAGATGATGCCGCTTTGCCTGGAAATGGTCCACAGTATGACATTAAACATCTACAAAAACATGCGACGCCATCAGAGCGAGTTACAAGCCAGATCTGTGGAGAGGCAGGCGCGCTCACAATAAGCACGCCTGGTATTTTGAGCAATAAAACCACCCATAATTTAATAAACACACGCTTGGCAGGTTTAGTGCAATACTGGAGCATTTCAGGCAAACTAACATCTCCACGGAGGCAAGAACGTGGTGTAAAGAAACAGAAAAGTTACATAGTGCACCTTTATTAGCATCCAAACATCAAATTTGAGTCGAGGGTGGCGCATATATGGAGCAGTTACGTCATGCTTTTGTGGTTCTAGATTATTCTCGGAAAGACTTTAGAGGGAACAGGGCGCTAAAAAGGTACAAGTGATAATCAATGTAAAAGGTGAGCACAGTGGCAGCCCCTCCCTGCTGAACAAGGAGGAGCCGGTTTACCTTCGGCACGGCCCAAAGCAGTGAGCGAGCATGTGAAACCCAGAGAGTACGCACAGAGAGACTGTTTTGAACTGTTCCTCAAGTCTCCCTCTGTCTCCGAATATTCGATCACTGAGAGTCACTGTGGAGTCAACCTGAAGGGATCAGATGTGGGGTCAAGACAGCAACACGTGGACAGGCACATTTCAACTCAAGAGCTAAGAGCGGCCAGTCTCCTTTTGTTAGGTCATTTACGGAGCCGGGATTCAAGCTTTACGTCATAATATGGCAGAAAAGCACAAGTCACACAATGAGCGGCTGATGTTAGGACTTTACAAACTGGACCAAGCACTTTTTTTTTTTTTTTTAGCTCGTAGTTTCAATAAAAGTATAGAAACAGGAGGCAGTAGTGTACAGAGCGACTCCTTGTATCTTTGTATCCAGTTTTATGGAGCTTAAAAGTTGGCTTAACGACAGCAGGGTTTTAAGTTACTGTGTCTAGCAGTTAGGGATGTAACAGGAAAAAAAAAAAAGACATTATAATAAATATATATGGACTTCTGCATTTTACTGTGACACTACGACAAAACGATGAGTTGGAGGAGGAACAGAGAACAGCTTTTACTTCTACAGTCTTAATATTTTAATATGAAATAAGAACAAGCAGCTCTAAAGGTTTGTCGAGGCTTTAGGAGAGAAAAATCTAGGGATGCACCAATCCAGCCTTTTCTGTTCCGATACTTGTAGCTTTAAGGATCTGCCGATATCAACCGATACCAGGGCAGAAAACAACATTTATTTCCTTTAAACAAAAATAAAATGTGTGATGTAGCCGTTAATTAGCTCTGGAGTAACAACTTCTTTCTATGAATAAAAGTTCAAACATTGATTATGACCAAAAAAAAGCATTACTACATCAGTTTATGCCCAATCAGGATATCGTCTGAATCGATATTTGGAAGCCGATATCTGAGCCAGCACATTTTTCAGTATCGGCGTCGATATCTGGCACCAGAATCGTATCGGATCGGTGCATCCCTAGAAATATCAGATGAATAATGTGATACTTTACCATGCACAGGCCTGTCACGATAACACATTTTGAAGCACGTTGTATCGCTACAAAGAAAAATACTACTAAAACTATTAAAATTTATACTAAAACTACTGGTGCAAGCAATAATAATCCAGAGAAGAGACTTATTCAACTCTCTACTGCTCAAATCTTTCTGTAATGCAACAAAATGTAGATAAATGTACGCACGATAACAACTGAACTCAAAAATATCTGGTTTCGGCTTCATACACTGAAGATTAAGTCTGTACAGAAATCATCATCGTGACAGGCCTAACTATGCGATTTGGATCTTGTTACATCCCTAGCAGCTAAAAGTAGTGGCTGTAAGAGGTGAAGATGAGAAGGATGATAAAACAGATATGACGACAGAATCTCCTGGAAAAAGTTACATGTGAAGTCCACGTCGGGTAGAGAGGAGTCACTGAACATCTGAAGAGCTGCGAGTGTGAGATTTCAGACTTTTGTATTGATTTTGCTCGGGTTTTTGTCATGGTGAGAAAGGGAGGCTGTTTGTGTGGCTTTTTGACATGTACGGATAAGAGTCGAAGAGTAAAGAGCTGGAGTTTAGTGGCAGTGTTTTCAAACATGAGATCTCACAAACCCTTTAAGGACAGACTCCCATTTTGAAATGCACCTGGGTAGAGCTGGGTACGGTTCAAATATACAAAATATAAGTGGTACAATTTTAAAAAAAATTAAAAGGGACAGTATACAAGTATTTTGAAGTAAAATATATTTTGACTGTATATATAAATGGGTTTTTATTTCACTAACTCAAGATATGCACACGAATAACAGACAAATGATTTAAAAGACATGAGAAAGACTGAACATCCCCTAAAAGAAAATGGTATTCTGTTGAGTTTGATGACAGCCACGCAGAAGAGGAAGTGGCGCTCCATCTTCCTCTGGAGTTGGTGGATTTGTTCAGAAGTGACACCGAGGATGAAGAATTCAGTGGATTTATTGATTTGGAGTGAGATCCAGAGTAAACCTGTTGCTTGTTTTTCTTCTTTATTTATCTGATTAACTGTTAATATCTTACGTTAACAAACCAGACACGTGTTCAGTTCTGTCTGTGCTTCATGGAGCTGAATAAATATAAATGTGTTACGTTAGCGTGATGTACTGATATTCAGCCTGTTGTTCTCTATTTGATTCTTATTATTATAACTTGTCTTTAAAGATAAAATGTCTGTTCTTGGTCTCAGATTTTGTAAAATAAATTTCCCCAAAAATAAGACTTATAGTCCAGTGCGACTTCATCTGAATCTGCACCACCTGAAACCCAGTCATTTCAAAATCAGCTCTTAGGGTCCAAAGAAAACCACTGCGTTTGTCTCTACACTTACAAAGAGTTAGTAATAATTAAGATGCTTGGTGATTGGAAAGTAACAGTAATAGTTTTGGACACCTGCAAACTGTTTAAAATGTTCTGTTACCCCTGTTTTTAGTGAAACTCTTTTTTTGTAAATTTCAACATTATGACTCCATTTTGTCCTTGGATTTTTGATGCAACAAAAAGTACAGTCGTTTTTTTTTTTTTGTTTTTTTTTAAAAAGGTACCCAGCCCTACACTTGAATTTACAGCCAGAATGATGACATGTTTTTGACGTTTTTACATGTCGCCCGAGACATGTTTGAGGTAGAAGACTGTGTTTTACATATCTGTGTAATGACATGATGGCGTTAAAGAATGCAGTAAACATGCACATGACGAGTGTGTGCTCTGTCAGAACACGACGGCACAACCACAGCCATTTTAAATACTTGAGTTTTGATAAACGTGATGGAAAAATGAGAAAAAATAAAACAGGAGTGCAGTAATCGGGTGTAAAATGACTGCATGCAGTAAAAAGTTAAGGCCAAAACAAAGTGAAATATAACTGAAGGTTTGGTTCTTACCACAGGAGACGCTCTGGGGGACCGGGGGAGGTGGAGGCTGGCTCGGTTTGGCCAGTTTCTTGGGTTTTCGGGACCAGCCGTTCCCCCTCTTCCGTCGTCGTTTCTGGGCAGATGCGCCAGGGACAGGAGAGTACAAACCTGGAGGAGAACATGGATACAATGAGAGACAAAGCATCAGACGCCCTACACTGGATTTTAAAAGTGATGAAGTAGAACAGAACAGGGTATAGACATGACTGGAACATGGTTATGGTTTCCAGCACTGACTATTTTGAACCATGAGTGAAGATCTGTTTTATTTTGAGCCTTTAAAGAAGCAACTACGTGGGTGGGGTTAACGCTGATGTTGAACCATGAACCAGATAAAGAACTGCCAGATACTACTGATTGGAAGTTATTTCTATGTGGTTTTCATCAAACTCCGCCCACTCAACCTTTTCTTTCACTCTGATGTTCAACCATGACAGAAAAACAACTGTCTGGAATAGTTGTAGATAGTAGTTTCAACATAGTTCTTATTCAATCTTATGCCAGATTGGACACACATATTGTCCTTAACAGTTGTAAAAAGGTCTATTACTACACAAAATGGATTCTTGAGATCTTTAAGTCATGTTCTAACACATTTCCCTCCTCAAAAACATTCATGAAGTTGTGTTTTGTTTCATTCACGTCATGTTTGAGTAAGACTTTATTATTAGTCTGGAACAGAGCATTTTGAGGTTTGGAGGTGTAGACACCTTGTGATGTCATGAAGTGGTAGTTTTTACATTGATAGATACTTTTTATCTTGGAAATTCCAGCTGTGAAATGATCCAAATGATTCTAGTGAAGGTGTTTGGAGTTTAAAAACACAGTGGAACAGAGTGTTTTCAGTTTGAGAGAAGAACGCAGCCTAAATTTGCAGGTTTATGCGTTAAACATGTGAGAATGAAACAAAACACAACTCCAGGTCTGTATGTGATGAGGAAACAACATGAGAACAGACCAGAAAATAATATATAATAATAATAATAATAATATGGGCCCTTTAAAAGCAGGTGCCATCGTTTACTGTAATTTATATTTGTCAAATAGCTTTGCATTTCACTGTATGAAGGGAATTTTCCTGAAGCAGAAGAAACAGAAGTCATGAACAGGACCTTTCACAGACGTACTTGGCTTACTGCTTAAAAACATACATTTGAGTCCGGTTACTAAACCAGACAGCCTACAGTTTAATCCGGTTACCTGATCTCCCCTGTGGAGTGAAAGTGGACAGAGGCATTTCAGTGGCTCTGCAGGTTTGGGGCATTCCCGAGGAGAACATCACCTCTCTGTGCTCTGCTCCACGCCAGTGCTGGATTCTCTCTGGAGAAACTTAACACATAAAAACATAATCTCAACATCCTCCTTAAAAAAGGCCTTTGTTCTTTGTTAGGATGCCTTAGCCTTCTACTGGAGCTGTTCAAATGAGAATAAAAACACTGGATCGCTGCAGACTTTAGTGTCGGCAAATTAAGTGATAGATTAATCTGAAGTAGTCGGTGAAATTGTACGGACTTTGGAAACAAACAAGGAGGGGCCCTTCATAGATGAGGGACTAATAGGGGAGTCCAAAAGAATGTAAAAAATTAAAAGCCAACTGATATTAAAACTAGTACTGATAAAAATACCATATATTGCACATAGTTGGACCTATCCTGGAAGGTTTTTGAATTGTCTTAGTGTTGAATATGAAACTATATTTTATTGTTTAAAGAAAAAATGTTTTATTATAATTAGGGTATCAAAGTCTGTATCAGTATCCAAGTATTGGGCTTTTTTTCTTATTATATAAATTTCAGTATTGTGACAGCACTTCCATCTATTGATCCATAAGTTGAAACTAAGTATTATGCCTGTAATTTTGTTTTGAGCAAACCGGTGTATTTGGCTCCCCTCTCTTGCATGTTTTTTGTGAACACAGCTACATTGAAAAAAAAATAATAATAATAAAAATTGATTTCTGACAACTGAACAAAAAGTTTCAGAGTGAAGACGTTTGGCTGCTTCTTCAGTTCTGGTCAGATTACTGCTGAACACTGCCTTTTATCTGATCAGAATCTGACCAGAATCTGACCAGAATCGAACCTGGACGACTGAGGGATTACACAGACACACTACATTATATCCACACGTCTCACCTGTCCTCCTTCTCTTATGGGACACAAAGGGGAGCAGGTCGTGACGGGTCAGGACTCGGAGCAGCTGTAGTAAAGGCTCCAAGTTGCCCTCACTGATGTACCCTCTTTTCTCCAGCTCCAACAACAACTCAAGGCCACTTTTTGGCTTATGAGAGGCAAATATCGGCTGTGGGGACGTGCTAACGTTAAATCGTCGCCACAAGTTTAAAAGCTGAGGACTCGGGCGCACTCCCACATCATCCGGATCGTCCTCGCTCGGCTCCACTGTCCAGCCTGTAGGATCAAGCGGGTGTTGCACTGTACAAGTTTCATTTAAAAGGAAAGAAAGCACCTCGATGTCAGTTTCAGTCAACTGAGAACCAACTATTTCAAAAACCTCATGAAGAGACAGCAGGCCGTAGTAGTTGAGGCACTCGTTTTCCTCCCAGCAGTGGAGATTCCTGAACGGATAGCTCAAGCGATGTGCTATGGCCATGATCAGGGTTAAATTTCTTCCCAACCTCCTTAATCTGCAAAAGAGACAAGCAAATGTAATGCAAATACTAAGATCACCCTAGATCACCCTGTATTATATGGTTTTCCGCTTGTCCACACCTGTTAAAAACATCGAAAGAAAACTACTAGGTGAGTTGTTTTTCTCTAATTTTAACAATAGGCCTACAATAGAGGAATTTCAAGATTATTCAGTTAATCATCAATTGTGAAACAGCAAACAGAGCCTTTTTGGGGAAGCGTCCAGACTATGGAGCAGCCTCCCTCTGCTTGTCAAATCCTCGCAGGCTTTAATACAGTTTAGTCACTTCTTCCCCCTGGCTTTTAATACTAGATCTTGCCATTTCATTGTTCTTTTCCTGTGTATATATGTATCGTGCTATCTGTGTATTTGATTTTTTGTGGACTTATGGTCAGCTGGAGTTGTTTTAAATGTGCTGTATAAATAAACTTAAACTGAATTCAATTATTCATGTGAGAATGTAATTGTATGAAGAAAAAAATAAAAAATATAAATGAATAAAAAATAATAATAATACTTGTGAGGAAAATAAACAAAAATAAATAAAAACCAAATAAGCCTTAATGTGAAGTGCTATTTCCTCAGTTTTTAATGTCACAAAGATATAATTCAGATCATTAAATTTCATAAAACTGAATTTAAAATAATAATAATAATAACACTTTCACTGTTTGATTATTTGGTCAATGACTGTAACTCTAAAATCTGATATAGTGCCATCTCTGAAACACAAGATACAAATAAATTTCAATCTTTCTGAAACAGTGTCTTCCCCACCCCATAAAAATGTCTATGTGTCTAAAAACAAGCAGAAAAGACAAATCTACTTACTTGTTTCTTATATTATGATAAACATATACAGGTAAGTGCGGTGCTGTTCGGAAATCCAATAGTTAAAACGCTGTGGCATCAATTAAAAACCCGAAATTGTCCGAAAAATAGCCTCAAAACATAAAAATAGCCTGTGTATTTGAGAAAACAGCTGACTGTGTTAGCTGTTACCCTGTGTTAGCTTACAAACAGGACAAGAAACTCAAACAAATCGCTCGTTTTTATGGAATTTACTAGAAAGAGCTGTTGCTAAGGCCGTGATCAGCTGTTGTTTACGTTTAGCTGAAGTGGCTCTGTGCAGTTAGCAGCAGAAGGCTAACACTGAGCTAACACTAAGCTAACACTGAGCTAACACTAAGCTAACACTGAGCTAACACTGAGCTAAGCTAACACATATTTAACTCACCTGCGTGTCTTTGCTCTTCGTCTTGAGGCGTAAATGTGCTCAGTTCTCTTCCTCTCTGTATCTTTAAAGGCAGCTGTTTGTTTTAATGATAAGGTTTGATCTTTGCAGACACGGGATCAAATTACCCAGAGGCCCGCGCGGTTACGTAACCAGTCACGTTTCTGTCCCTGAGAACAAAAAAAACACAACACAAGAAACGTGCGGTTATGACAGAGTTTACACGACAGAACAAGGCTAAAAAGACATGAAAACACGCGGAAATACACGGAATGACGCTTTGTTTAGCTTTACCAAGAGATACATGATGTTTAATAAAGTGTTTTTACGGTTTAGACATAATAAACCATAAAGGTCAAACTCGCTGCAGAAATGGAAGCGTTTAAGCTAATGACAGCTAACAGTGCTAGCTAAAACACACACGTTAAACGCTACGTAAAAGATTTAAAGTGGATTTGTGTACAGACCGTTATTTCCTGAGTAGATCTTCTGGCAAATGCGAGAAATAAAGACTGAAGTGACAGTGGATTTGAGCACCAATCAGAGGGAGGTTCTAATGCGCATGCGCCAGCCCCTGCAGCCTGCACAGACCAACCCAAGACCAGCCCCAGACCAGCCCCCTGCAGCCTGCACATTGCACATTACACATTACAGTCCTCTGCAGCCTGCACCCTACAGCCCCAGACCAGCCCCCTGCAGCCTGGCAAGACAAGGCAAGTTTATTTGTATTGCACAATTGGTCCACAAAGTAATTCAAAGTGCTTTACAGAACAAGAAAGACATTAAAATCACAATACAACAAATCAAAACATAAATAATCATCCCAAAATTAACATTTGAGCAGAAAAGTGCAGAATATGCACAGCTAAACAGAACCGTTTGAGCCTGGTTTTAAATATTGTCAAAGTAGAGGCCTGTCTCACATCTTCAGGGAGAATGTTCCAGGTTTTAACTGCATAAAACTCAAATACTAATTCCTAATTTTAATTCAGTCCCGGGCTAGTCCTGGTTTAGTCCTGGTTTAGTCCTGGTTTAGTCCTCCTCATGTGAGATGGTTCATGTGGCTCATGTGGGAGATGTTCTTTGGTGCTGGTCCATGGAGAGACTTGTTCACACTGAGCTGCTTTAAAGTCTCTGAGCCACAGGAGCCACAGACCTGAGCCACAGGACACATGTGTGAAGTACTTCCTGGTTCTAGTCCTGACCCAAGCAGCAGTGTTCTGGATGTTCTGTTCTGTCCTGTCCTGTTCTATCTTAAGGCTCGTTTGCAGAGGCCAGTGAGCAGGACGTTACAGTCGTCTAACCTACTGGACCCTGCACACTACAGCCCCAGAGACAATCAGAATCCATGACACAATAATCCAAAACAAATGATCAAAAAAAGTGGAAGAAATTAACAACCAATTTTTACTTAAGTAGAAGTAGTGTACTTAAGTAAAATTTTAGGCATCTGTATTTTACTAAACTAGATTTTTAAGTCAATACCTTTTACTTCACTACATTTGAGAGCAGTATCTGTATTTTCTACTCCACTGCATTTTGAACTGGAAAAGTAAAAGTATTTTTATTATTGTGTGAGACCTGCTGAAAAGGCTGAGGGTTTATTTTTAACACGTTCAGAATTTGAGAGGAAAAAAACAAATAAAAACAGATAAAACAAAATATTGATTCAGTTGTTTCTGCTGAACAAAACTCAGCTCAAATCTTTATCAAAATCACCACATCTGAAGCTTTATTAGATCTCAAAATCTGCACTATATCTGCTCTATGGTTTGTTTGGGGAAATGGCAGAAGGGCGGCGCTGTTTACCTAAAATAACCGGAAGTACGTCACACTTTGCCACAACACTTCCGGTCCAGCTGAGAACAACACGGAAGCGAACGTCACCAGCAAGTAAGTTTAAAATAATGATTTAAACTCTCATATTACTTATTTAAACAAACATTTTATAACTCTTTAAGTTACAAACAAACGTGTATCTGTCGTAGCGTTTCTAAATCTAAAGTTACGACTTAGATACCAGCAGATTATACGCGGTTTGGCCATTTCAATGTGTGTTTTTATTGTATTTTTATGTTTTTCTTACATTAATATGCTCCTTAACTCACTGAAATCTTTAAACTGTTAAATATGTCGGTGTAAATGAGTAGTTTATGCAGTTTAAGTGTGTAGTTTGGGTTTGTTGTCGACGTGTACAGACCAAACCCGCCTCTGGTGATGAAAAGTTTCCATGGCTCAAATATTCCATCCATTCCAAGTTTATGTCCTAAAACCTTCTCTGTATGCAACAGTTTGGGTTTATTTCATTAAACATCGATGGAAAACAGCTATAAATGCTACAGAAGAAACTGAAACTCAAAGATTTAAACTGTAGATGTGTTGGTTTATGGTTTATGGACTTATGTATCCATTTCCGGTATCTGTGCTTTAGTTTGTAGATTTTAATGTGTGTACTTTTTACTTTTACTTCTGTACATTTGAGAGCAGTATCTGTACTTTCTAATTCACTACATTTTTGAACTGGAAAAGTAAAAGTATTTTTATCATTGTGTGAGACCTGCTTTATCCAAATCATTACATTTGAAGCTTTATTAGATCTCAATCTGTGCAAAATACTTTACTTCAGTAGATTTTTTCATGTGATACTTTTACTTTTTTTTTTTTTTTGCTCCAGTATCTACTTTTACTTAAGTAACAAAATCAGTACTTCTTCGGTCAACTTTTGTCCAATTGCCACAAAGATCTTAGTGAGCACAAAATAGTATTAATAAAAATATCATGGTTTCTATGGTTACTAGGTCAATTTTTACTTTATTTATTTATTTTTTTCGCACATTTAAAACCATCACACTAGAACAACATTTGAAAGGATTCTGAACCACGGTCTCGCGATAAACAATTTCTGTAAAGTTCTTTTACACTTATCTTTTCTATTTCTTGGAATATTTTTTCATTAAGGCCACAATCTTATTACTTCTGGTTTGGTTCTGGTTTAGTTTTGGTTTGATCTCGGTGTTGGGAGCTTTATGTAGACACTTGCCCATAGATCACATAAAAATTGTTAGTAAGAATAGACCAGGACTAAACCAGAACTAGAATTGGATCAAACCAGGTCTACTATCAGGACCAAACAATGTGTGAACGCACCCTGAGTCCTGACTTGGTTCCTGTTATAGTCCTAATTTAGTCATATTCCAAGTTTAGTTCCGGCTCAGTCCCAATCTTAATGTTTAATGTTTGTGTTTGCTTTAGTGAACACAGCTTATCAAAGTCCTGAAGAACACGACAGCCTGTTTTATCATGTGTAATTGTACGTTTGTTTATGATTTTGTCTCGTGATTTGTTTCAGAGCGAGCATAAATGTCCTCTGGAGCTCCTAAAGGGGAGAACTGTGAGGTGGACATGGATAGTAAAGGAGGAGACCTGTTCAGTGCTGAGGACGCCTTCCCCACAGGCACAGGTGGAAATGGGATCATGTCCAAGTAAGTTAAACAGTCCACTTAGCACACACTGTAAGGGCAGGTTATGTAACTGGACACAACAAAAGTAGATCTTAACAGGGAGTGAACTTCGTCACTCATTATTATTATTATTAGTAGTAGTAGTACTGTTAGTATTAGTATTATCTTTATAGTATTCTTTTATAGTAACAGTACAATTTTGAATTTACATAAGCCTTATACACCACCAGTCAAAAGTCTGGAGTCTCATTCAGTGCTTTATTAGGCCTGAGCCCGGAAAATGGCAAAAATCAAGTAATAAACAGGCCTCAACATGCCAGTGAGTGGGATCAAAAATTAGAACTCAACGAGAGAAAAAATAATGAAAAGATGACTCGGTAGCGCCCCCTTCAAACTTTAATTTTCATTGGGCGAATGGGAACCCGGAAAAAAGTCAACGTAAAAATCTGAAACTCACAAACAAAAACAAAAACAGAACATGTCAGGACATGACAAAAATGATATTATGGCCCCGCCCTAAAATGTACAGTAAGTCGGCCATATTGGATCAAACCCGGGAGCCATAAAAGTGCACACCCTCACGTTTATCTCCTCGCACAGTTTTCATCACAAACACTACAAATTTGGCCAATTCCCACTAAACTCATGTGTGATTAAAGATGATCCATTCATCCATTTTCTTCCTTTTATCGGGGGTCGGGGGGGCAGCAGTCTAAGCAGGGACTCCCAGACTTCCCTCACCCCAGACACGTCCTCCAGCTCCTCCACTGGGACCCCACGGCGTTCCCAGCCCAGATAAAGATTATCAATTACATTTTGACTTTGGGTGTGGTCAGGGTGAATTTTCAACAAAAGTGCAATTTTTGGAATATTTCAAAAAAAATATTTCTCTTTCACACATTTTTTGTTGGGAAAAAGCTAATACAGCGTTTATGCAGATTTGCAAGCTGAACACAATGATATGCAAATCAAGGCGCCATCCAGCAAAATGACTCTCTAGCGCCCTCTTCAAATTTCATTTTCAAAAACTCATCGAAAACAATCAATTTGTCGTCGACTTCTGAAAAAATTCACAGGGGCCTGATTTGTGATGAGGAACAATGTGAGAAAGTCACATGACTGTAGCTGTTATGGTTTAGGAGAAAAATAATGGATGGAAAAAAATCCATTATTATTATTAGACTTCCCGCTTTGAAGTCCTGAACATTCACGAAAAGTTAAATTTATTGGATCTAAATTTCAAGGTTAACGAAAATTGTATTATTTTCATGTTCAAAAAAGCAGCACCTTTTTCCCAGGGCAAAAGCAAAAGTCCTGGAATTAAAGGTCCTGGAAAGTTTTGCAAAAGTCCTGGAAAAGAAGGTCCTGGAAAGTTTTGCAAAAGTCCTGGAAAAGAAGGTCCTGGAAAGTTTTGCAAAAGTCCTGGAAAAGAAGGTCCTGGAAAGTTTTGCAAAAGTCCTGGAAAAGAAGGTCCTGGAAAGTTTTGCAAAAGTCCTGGAAAAGAAGGTCCTGGAAAGTTTTGCAAAAGTCCTGGAATTAAAGGTCCTGGAAAGTTTTGCAAAGGTCCTGGAAAGTTTTGCAAAGGTCCTGGAAAGTTTTGCAAAGGTCCTGGAAAGTTTTGCAAAAGTCCTGGATTTAAAGGTCCTGGAATGTTTTGCAAAAGTCCTGGAATAAAGGTCCTGGAAAGTTTTGCAAAAGTCCTGGAAAGTTTTGAAAGTCTTTCCAGGACTTTTTTCCCAAAACTTTTTCCAGGACATCAAAACTTTCCAGGACCTTTTTCCCTGGGCAAAAGCCTTTTATTAGATCTCAAACTCTCTTTACTCTTTCAGTACATTTTTAAACGTGTACTTAAATACTTTTACTTAAGTGGATCTTTTTTTTGCTGTGTTGTCTGTACTTTTACTTAGTACTTCTTCCACCACTGCCTGATAAGTACATTTATGTGTGAACCTTCATAATTCCGTGTTGTTCAGGTCGTGTACATTCCCGTCTGTATAAACTCTTCCTTCTGTGTCCCAGGCTGTGGATGCCCAAAGGCTTCTCCGCTGGGATGGCTAAAGAGTGGCTGGACAAGCGGCGCGTCTCCATTCGACCCTGGGCCAGTTTCGTCGACCAGCGGAAATTTTCCAAACCTCGAAACTTCGGAGAGCTGTGTCAGAGAGTGGTGAAGAACGTGGAAGTCTACAACAGCAACTACACCTTCATATTCCTGGGACTTATCCTGTACTGCATGTAAGGAAGTACACACTTTATATGTTACTGACACAAGCACGAGGGACATAAACTGTAAAGTCGAGGCTAGAGCAGTTAGAGCGGCCATTTTGGAGCTGAGTTTCATGTTTAGAATTCCAACCACGAGTATCATAGCAACCAAAGAGCCAATCAGGAGCAAGCTTAAGTACGGCCATGTTCTTTTCTTGTTTGGAACGTGGCGGCTAGCAGGTTAGCTATGTCCACTTATATATTCAGTCTACGTCGAGGATATACAGTATTTATTGACGTCATAGTGGAGAAATTCAGATGCCGAGGCCCTAAATACTAAAGTAAGTGCAGATAGTAGATGGTGAACAATATCAAATCATATTTAAATGTAAAAGGAACACAAAACTTACAAAACAGCCCATAAACTGATTCTAATCAATGAGATGTTTAGAGAAATGCTTTTGTGTCTCCCTCTAGAACAGATGTGTCCAAACTTTTCTCATTAAGACTTTTAACATATAAAAACACAGACAAAGCTGAGGCCGACTGAGGACCATAGTCTGGTCACAAATACAGTGAATACTTCAAATCTGTGAGTTTATTACAAATTCGACTGAACCACTAGACCTTTATTCACGCTCACATCCTCAGACACATTAAATATTTGATATGGGTTTGTTAAAGTAGATTTTCAGAAATGTACAGTTTTTTGTTTTTTCTTCATTTATTTTAATTAGGACAGTGCATATTAATCAAAATGTCAACAAACAGCATCAATGTAAATATGTCTGAATTAGCACAAGGCAGGTCAGAAACAGAACATTTAGAGAAACTCACAGACGAGACAAAGGTGCACAAAGACACGACAACAAGTGAACCACGACAGACCGTTCTCTGAGTTTAAGACGCCCCAAGAAGAAAATAATCCACCTGTGTGAACATGTTTGATTATTTTCCAACCAATGTTTCAGAGTGTTCTTGACGGTTGAAAAGTTTGGTCATGCAGAAGTACAGCTGTTTGTCCAGTTACAGATTTGAACTTTTCTTACTATTTTCTTAATAAAAGTAAAAAAAAAACCTAGTCTTTATGCCAAATGTTCAACAGCAAACCTCAGAGCAATTATGTCCCTCTGTTTCCTATAATATTTATGTATAATGACGTCTTGTAATATCATTTCCTTCCGTCGACAGTATTAGCTCTCCCATGCTGCTCATCGCCCTGGCTGTGTTCGCTGGAGCCTTTTACATCATTCACCTGAGGTCTCTGGAGAAGAAGCTCGTCATTATGGGTCAGTACTGCTTATTCTGTGCACCAGCATCATCCAGCCTGTCCTACTGCACTGTTCACCGTGTTTTCTGATCACGCTCACAGTTAAAAACCGTAATTCTTTCACAAAAATAACCCGCCTAGCAACAAAAATCGTTGGTCTCCCTCACCGATACTTTACTCTACTGCCCTTCGGTCGACGATACAGGACTCTCAGACGTAATAAAGCACGTTTCAGAAATAGTTTCATACCCACAGCTGTTATTAACCTGAACAATCTATAGACCACGAAACTCTGATTATTATGATGCACTTTTATAATGTCATTTACCTGCCCTGTGTCTGTCCAGTGTATGTGATGTGTTTGTGTGGTCTTGTGTGTAAATGGTGTTTTTCCCTGTGTGAACATGACTGTGAAGACAAATTTCCCCTCTGGGACGATAAAGTAACTAACTAATGAATCATCTTACATCAGATTATCAGATTCTGCTTGATAGGTTCACCCTTTTAACCTATATTACAGTTCAAAAGAGAAGAGAAGACAAGAGAGATTATTTTGTCTCAGTATTGAGGAGAAAAAGCGGGGAGGAATAAAAACCTTCAGTTACAACATCACAGTTACACCTCGCACCCTTTTTCTGAAGCTCCACCGTTTTTCTCCTCCCTTTATTAACTTAGGGACCCTAGTTACAAATGCACTGCTCACTCTCAAGGGATGGGGGACATACACTTTGCAAGCAGAGTAAAAACATATGACGAAATTCACAGAGAAATATATTCTGTTTTTACATTTCCAGGTCACTCTTCCCCTTCGCACAAACATCCTCCCATGATGTTTCTGTTTCAGTTTCACAGTGACCTTCTTCCCGTGGGATCCTGCAACTTTCATTTCAACATTAGTGCAGATTACATAGTTTACATAGTTGAATATAATGATTATAATAAAGAGTGAACATTACAGAACCTTTAAAATGAACAGTGAGATAACATCATATAACTTGAATATATATTTTGAATCCATCACTGCTGTTGTGTCTTTCTAAGTAGAATAAATAAATGTAAACATGTATTTTTAGGCAAAGAGCTGGCCCTGCCTCATCAGATGAGTCTGGCAGGCGCCGTCTCGCTCCCTGTTTTCTGGTTGGCCGGTGCTGGAGCTGCAGTTTTCTGGGTCCTCGGTGAGTCTGTGTACATGATTTTTTAATGTTTATATTAAGAAACGTTAAGAAATGTATCATCGACAAGGTAATAATGCAGTTATTTAAGATGTACAAAGTTAAAATATTGAGTCACTTAATCTGGAATATAGTGAGTTTATTAGTTTGTTCATGTCATTCATTCAAAAGGCTTTACAGAATAAGAAAGATATTAAAATTATAAAACAAACAAATATAATATAACAAAACAAACATCATTTATTTATTTTCTGTTCACAAACGCAAACGTGTAGCTTTCAGTTTTAACTATAACTTCAGGATCTGCCGTTTAACACAACAAAAAGTTACATTTCTTCCCCCAAATTCGGTTCCACATCCTTTTATGGAAATGACTGACTGAAGACTTGTCATTTAAATCGACTTTTCAGATCTTTTAATCATGTTATAATTGTTTTCTTCTCACTGACCTTGTGAGGTTGTGTTTGGACTGATTCATGTTTGAGTTAAATCTTTAATCCACTATTTTGAAGACACCATTTTGTCGATCTGCCCCTGTTTTCTCCGCCCACTGGGACACGCCCACTGTGACACGCCCACTGTGACGTCCGCACTTCCTTCTCCAGTTTTATTTTCTTAATCGTTGATACTCGTAGATTCTGCAGCGTTGCGTCGTCATTTTAGTACAAATTCTAAAAACGTGCTGCTCTAGTGCGACGTGCATCTGTCCATAGGGGGCGCCACAGCTACACAACTCTTTATCGTCATGACGTTTACGGCGACGTCAGCTCCTATTGGACGCCACAGTTTTCCAACACAGAACTCAGCGGATTTGTTTGTTTTATTAAGCCGTTTTAGATGAATATTGTGATTTAAACAAGTTCAACAAGTCTGATTAAAAAGATCCAAGTTGAGAATGACGCTTTCAAACTTTTTTTTGGCTCTCGATTTCTCTGCCCTGACGCCTCTTCTTGTCGTTATTGCAATTCCCAGACATCCCACGGCACAAGTTGAGCTACTTACAGTGTTAAACGATACAGTAAAACTCGGCACGGAGCAAAACGCCTTTAATATAATTGTAAATGAACCATCTTTTTGGAGAAACCATCTTCTTCTAAATGCTCTCCCCTCCTCCCCGTCTCTCCCTCTCGCTCTTTCCTCCTCTCCTCCTCTCCCGTGTCTTGTGTGGCGTATCTTCTCAGGGGCGACGCTGTTTGTGATTGGCTCCCACGCTGCGTTCCGAGAGTTGGAGGGCTCGGACCTGGAAGAACTCCTCATGGAGCCGGTGTGAAGAGCAGACCCGGCCTCAGTGGGAGACGGTCAGTGATCAGGCTTCAAATACACACCGCAATCAAAAAGACCGTAGGGGACGGACGCGGGGGAGGCGGCTACAGCAACATATTTCTTCTTTTCTTGTGTGTAACCTGCATCTTCTGATCTGTCCTCACATAACGTCAACTTCAGAGCCGCAACGTTAATAGCAACTCGACCAAAAACAGCTCATTTAAATGGGCTAAATCGGAAAATCGCAAATATTACAGTTCCATAAGTGCCCAAACGTCCTCTGCAAAACCAGCTAAATATATTTTCTTAATTTAAACCCTGAAGTTCAAACCTCTACAAACATTAGCAGTTCATATTTAAGTCTAATTCCAAACGATAACGCAGCAGGATGTTTAAAACTGCACTTTTTGAATAGAATTTGACTGTTAAAACGTGAATTTCAAATGTAAAAAAAGCAACAAAAAAATTAATCTGTTATTTTTTCCAAATTCGTTGAGCCCTTCTGACATTCTTCACATTATTTTTCCTGTTACTGATTTTATTTTGAATTTATTTGAGTACCAAAATGATGTTTTTTTTTGTCATATTCTGGCCAAAATGTTTTCTTTTATTAACTATAACATGTTTAACTCTGCTCTGCTCTTGTGTAAATGCTTCTGCAAAATATATTTAACTTGATCAGTGCTGTTAATTAATACACGGTCAGTGATTTTTAAGTACACACCGCAAACAAAAACACCAGAGTGAAGGAGCCACAGACTGAAGACGTGGACTAAGTGTGTGAGTGTGAGACAGGAAGTGCACTCACGATCACTTCCTGTTTGGAACGCGTCGGTTAGCACGTTAGCCATGTCCATTTATACAAACAGTCTGTGGGAGGGAACAAAACCTTTTATTATTTTATTTTTTCTGTGTTTCCTTTTTCTTGTATTAATTCTCACCTCATGCCAAGAACCTTTGCAGCCTCCAGCCTTTCCTCTCAAACTGTTTACATTTTAATTTTAATTCAATTGAAAATAATTATCGTCAGTCCAACGTTTAAAATTGAAATGATCTGCTTTTAATTAATATATTAATATGATCAAACAGACCTGGAGTTGTGTGTTTTTGTTTCATTCTCACATGTTTAACGCACAAACACACCTGCAGATTTAGGCTTTAGTTCTTCTCTCAAACTGAAAAAAACTCTGTCCCACCTTGTGATGTCATCATGTGGTGATACAGGAAGTGCCGCGCTGTGTTTTTAAACTCATTTCTAGAATCATTTGGATAATTTCAGCTCTGGATTTGCAACTTTCTACTGAACTAAAGGTAAAAGGAGCTGTTAAACGTGAAAACTGACGCACACATCCCAAAAAAAGGACTATTATTTAATTAAAATATTATTGGCGGCATAAAAAAAAAGCCATTACACGCAAATGGCACAAGGAAATCTCCCTACGCTCGGCAACTGGGAGGACACTGTGGAAGAAATTCATGTTATAGATTTACACATATTTTAAGTTTACAAAAAGAAAAATATGAAGAGCACTGGGAAAAATGGAAATTGTATTTAAATGACAGCTGATCGATTTTTCATTGTTTTATTGTTATGTCTTTGGAAAACAATATAATCCAAATTTTAAAACAAACTGAAACTATCACTTGATGACATCACAAGGTGGAACGTCGCATTTTGAGCTTTGGAAATGTAACGGACTAATAATAAAGTGTGAATGAAACAAAACACAACTCCAGGTCTGTTTTTGATGCGATAACAATGTTTTAACATGACTTAAAGCTACAATTCTAGTTATAAAAACGTATTTTAAGCAGATCAACAGGATTAATTCATTCGTTTTTGTAGATCATAAGATTCCCCAAAAATGAGTGCCAAAACTGTCATGATGTCGTCTCATTACTGACGTGAGAATGAAGCTTTGAGCGTCTAAAAGTGTGATATAAAAATGTACCTAAAGGGTTTTATTTATCAAACATCCGGCCGATTCTTCACAGTAGGTCAAAGGTTAAGCACCAAGAAGGTCAGTTTATAAAACTTGAAAATCCACGTTCTCGTTTTGTTTTTTGACGGGTTGTAAATTTGTGGAAATGCAATTTGATGTGCAATAAACTCATCACAAAAACTCTGCTCATGGTGTTATTGTAGACCTGGTTTAGTCCTGGTTTAGTCCTGGTTTAGACCTGCTTTAGACCTGGTTTAGTCCCGCTTTAGTCCCGCTTTAGTCCTGGTTTAGTCCTGGTTTAGTCCTGGTTTAGTCCTGTTTTAGTCCTGTTTTAGTCCTGTTTTAGTCCTGCTTTAGTCCTGCTTTAGTCCTGCTTTAGTCCTGCTTTAGTCTTGGTTTAGTCCTGCTTTAGTCCTGTTTTAGTCCTGCTTTAGTCCTGCTTTAGTCCTGCTTTAGTCCTGCTTTAGTCTTGGTTTAGTCCTGCTTTAGTCCCGCTTTAGTCCTGCTTTAGTCCTGCTTTAGTCTTGGTTTAGTCCTGCTTTAGTCCTGCTTTAGTCCTGGTTTAGTCCCGCTTTAGTCCTGGTTTAGTCCCGTTTTAGTCCTGGTTTAGTCCTGTTTAAATACTCTGTCTCAGTCCAGGTCAGCTCCTCGTGGCTCCTCCCTCTCCCTCCGCAGAGCCCACCTCCCTCCTCCTCCTTCTCCTCCGCCGTCCCCCCTCTCGGCTCTCTTCCTGTCACCCCCCCTTCTTTGCGTGACCCCCGCGACCCCTGCTCTGTGACAGCGCAGCCGGAGGACCCCGTGCTCCCGTTGCCATGGCGATGACCTTGGATGGGCCCTGGCCGGTCCACAGACACACTGCGGCAGAGGCACCGATCGATATTCTATTATACGCAGGGTGGCGAAGGGGGGAGAGCGGAGGAGGAGGGGGGGGGTCGCACTGCAGAGAGCACACTGCAGAGACACAAGGGAAATTAGAACCGTGAGCGAGGAGTGTGTGTGTGTGTGTGGGTGTGTGTGTGTGTGTGTGTGTGTGTCGACCTGTGTGTGCACCAAACACACACACACCGACGAGGGACGAGCCGCTCTGCAAAACTTAAACATGTTCTAATGTTGTTTCCTCCTCACAAACAGACCTGGAGTTGTGTTTCGTTTCATTCACACATGTTTGAGTCACACTTTATTATCAGTCTGTTACATCTCCAAAGCTCAAAACGCGACGTTCCACCTTGTGATGTCATCAAGTGGTAGTTTTTTTTCACATTAACAGCTCCTTTTACCTTTAGTTCAGTCGAGATAAGTGGCAACTCCAGAAGCAGAAATGATCCAAATGATTCTATAAATGAAGGTGTGTGGAGTTTAAAAACACAGTGGAGCACTTCCTGTATCACCACATGATGACATCACAAGGTGGAACGGAGTGTTTTCACTTTGACAGAAGGACTCGGCCTAAATCTGCAGAAACAAAACACAACTCCACGTCTGTTTGTAGCGTTTTTGTCGTTTAAATCAGAAGAGGAAGAAGTACTCCAGTTTGTTACTTAAGTAAAAGTACAGATACCAGGGCAAAAAAATATATATAGTAAAAGTAAAAGTATCACATGAAAAATCTGAGTAAGTAAAAGTATTAAAGTACCTGTTCAAAAACGTACTTAAAGAATAAAAAGTAAAAGTATTTTGTGCTGATTCTGAGATATAATGCAGCTGATGATTGATTTTGATAAAGATTTTAGTTGATTTTTATTTATTTTTTTCCAACAGAAACAATTGAATCAATATTTTTTTCTGTTTTTATTTCTATTTTTTTCCCCTTAAATTATGAACATGTTAAAAATAAACTCAGCCTTTTCAGCAGGTCTCAAACTATAATAAAAAATACTTTTCCAGTTCAAAAATGTAGTGGAAAAACTATACACTTTAAAATCTACTTGAGTATATATTTTAGGTATCTGTACTTTCTCTTTTAAACACTGGATTTTTCACGTTTGCTCTGGTTTAAATTGTCTAAAAAGCCCAACAGTGTGGAACATTTCTCCTGCCACAGTCTGACGTCTCTCTCCTCGGGCTCGTGTTGGTGTGTTCATGTATTTTGTTGTGAATATTACTTACTACTTATTTAATCACAAGTGTTTACTGCCCTGGGAATGCCTCAGAGTCCCACTGGGGAGCTGGAGGAAGCGTCTGGGGTGTGAGAAGTCTGGACTGTTGCCTCCACGACCCGGCCCCAGATAAGAGGAAGAACGTGTATGGATATTTTCATAATAATGGGAATGACTGGACGACTTCAAATGTTATGTAACTATAGTAACTACGTATTATTGTGTTGTGTTAAATCTGATTAATTAAAAAAATATAATAAAATAATTAAAATGTACTTAGATAGTCAGGAAAAAAATAAAATAAATAAATAATAATAATAATAATAATAATAATAATGTGTTTATTCAGATATTTGAGTCATAATAAATGAGATAGTTTTCAAACAAATCTGCAGATATATGAAGTCAAAAATATAAAATTACTCATGAATATTGTCTTTGTCTTTGTAGTTTTAGCAGTAAAAGTTTGTACTATATTCATGGATTTCAGTTTCCTGTTACTTGCCGCCATTTTGAGGACCGTGAAATAAATCCAGAGGTGTGAGATCTGGAGAACGCTTCAATCCAACGATCTGGAAATGTTTGACTGAGGAGCTCACGAAAAATGTGATTAAAAACTTTTATACCCACTGAGAACAACAACAACAAAAATAATGTATTTATCCGATCATTTGTTTTTATAATTACATTTTAAAAGTGTGCTGAGACTTTATGGACGTGTTTAATATTGTTAATCGCTATGACAACCTCCCCCCCGTCGTGAAACCCCCGGGATAAGTGAAAATAAAGACACAGAGAGAGCGTTTGTATTAAATGTTCTAGATGTTTTATTGAGTTGTTTTCATAAGTTTGACACACTTGCTCTACTTGATGTGTGGTCTCGTCGTATCTCGTTTTTATTCTCGTTTTTATACTCGTTTCCCGTCGGCAGCCATCTTGAATCCGCCTGAGGTTACTGGCCGTTCGCCGGTCTCCCACACGCACACGCACACACAACACGCGCAGCCCCACACGGCATCACCATGACGATCACACGGGACCTGAAAAGCTTCAACGCGGCTTTTTTTTTTTCTTTTTTTTTTCCGGGAATGCGAAAGTGACTGGAAACCCTCCGGATACAGAACCGGCCTCTGCGTTTGGTGGAGGTGACGGCAGTCGCAAAGTTCATGAGACGGATTTATATATTTTTCTAGAGCACACACAAAGAATGGTTTTGTATAAGTATCGTCAAGGTGGTTCACACGGCACACAAACGAGGAAGAGGAGGCGAGGAAGAGGAGGAAGAGGAGGAGGAGGAGGAGGCCGCACTGCACAAAATATCATCTAGATTCAGTTAAAACAGCTCCAAATCAGAATATTAACTCTGAGGATGTTTTATTTCATTGGTAAAGCAAGAATAATGTGTTATTTTAAACGTTTTGAACTTGTCTCGACACATTTTTACAATTTCAAGTCCATTATTTGCCAGTTGTGTTAAAAAAAATAAGAAAATCAGTTTGAATATTTATATAGTTTTGGATTTTATTTAGATGATCAGATGTTGGATCTGTTTAAAGGTTCAAGTAGAGCAAAAAAAAAAAAGAAAAAGATACTGGGTGGAAATATGTCCCGATATGGAAGATTACATTGCAAGTTTATGTCTTTTTAATGTCTTTTCTTGCAGTGTTTATTCAAAATTGTGCCGAATATTCAAATTTTTTATCTCCAAAGCAAAAATTGTATTATAAATTTTCCACTACTTATTTCCAATTTTTTTCCTTTTTTTCCCCGATTTTTTTCTAATTTTGTTTCAATTTTTTTCCCAATTTTGTTCCAATTTAGTTTCAGTTTTATTCCATTTTTTTCCAAATTTTTTACCCACTTTTTTCCAATTTTGTTCCAATTTTTTTTTCCAATTTAGTTTTAATTTTTTTCAATTTTTTTCCAATTTAGTTCCAATTTCGTTTCAGTTTTATTCCAATTTTTTGGAGTTGAAGTTTGACTCGAGTCTAGTTCATTTTGACCTGTGGGGGTGGGACGCCATGTCAGTTGCGCTTCGTTGGCCTTCGCACACACTCACGCCGCTCAAAATATTAAACCCCGCCCCCAAAACAAACACCAACAAATGACGCTACGGTGTCTGTTATTGGACAAACTGCAAAAATAAAAGTTTAAATGGGTTTGGAATTCAGAATAGTAATTTAGTTAGAAGTTTTTTTGCGTTCAGTTTAAATTATTAGATCAATCTGTAAATATTTGCGGTTGTTTCGATGCGTTTTTGACGTTAAAATCCCAATTTTTGTGAGCAATTTTTCATTTAAATACTCGTTTTTTTCATTTAAATACTCGATTTTTCATTTAAACCGGTTACGTCATAAAAATATCACTTCATCAACAGGTAATTTTGGTTAAAACAAGAAAAAAAACGATACCGAAACAAGTTTGCAATGTATTTACGCAAATCTAAAAACGCAAAACCACGAACGAAATAAATCCTGTTGAAAATTCTCAAATCAAAAATGAGATTCTGGATTCAGTTGATTTAAAACTAAAGTCGATGGTTTGGTTTTGCGGAAAAAAAAACAAAATCAGGCAGTGCTTTGTGTGTGTGTGTGTGTGTGTGCGGTCAGTGATGAGTCAGACGATAAAAGACGGCAATGGGAGACGCGTGATTGGTCGATCGGGTGAAAGGGGGTGGGGCTTCGGGGGAGGTCAGGGGTCGTAGGAGCAGGACAAGAGCATATACACTCTCTCTTTGAATCGTCAGCTCGATCAGATTCACACTTTACGCAGCTGCCTTTTCGTAAATATATAGATTTATGTACACATGCAAGTATTATAGGAGATGAGAGGAGAGACGGAGGGAGCGACGGAGGGGAAGGAGAGGAAAGGAAAGGGGCGGGGCCATGTAGAAAGTTGTAAAGGAGTTTTTGCAGTTTGCATCTTTGGGCAGTTGTGATGAAAATTGCGTAAAAGCGCCGTAGTCCTTATGACGGGGTCCGAACGTGAGATGAAATGGTTTAAGGATCGAGGAGCAGGGGTTCGAGCGTGAAGGGGGTTTTTCATTAATAATATGTCTCCCGCTCCACCCAACCTGCGGAGAAACAAACCAAAACACCAACCGTTAGACCCAAAAAAAACACACACACCAGCGCCGTGGAGTTTTGAGACGCCGAGACACTCACCTCCAGGGTTACGGCGGATCAGGAGTTTTCGGATTTCATCGTACACAAAGATGAGGAAGCTGTACGGGAACGCGCAGAACCACCACGTCGGTCTGAGGAGGAAAAAACAACGAAATCAGAACGTCTGTGTCGCATGTGTCAACCGCAGGCCCGGGGGCGGAATCTGGCCCACGGTGTAGTTATATTCGGCCCGTGAGATCATATAAAATGTGCTTTAGAGCTGGTCCGCTGGTGTACGGCACATGCACCACTAATACTACACATCCCAGAATGCTTTGCTGGTCCGCAGTCAAGACCAATGGCGGCATAAATCTGATTGAGCTTGAATATAATGTTTCTCTCTGCATTTTTTTCTACGCCAAGACCTGGACTGTTAATAGTTTAAAAGTTGAATTTTTAGTGAATGATTTCTTTTTTTTTTTATTCTTTTTTTTTTATTTGTTGTTGGTTTTGTTAAAAAATAAAAATGCTAGTAAAAAGAAACTTGAAAGGCTACAGACAGTAATAATACATTTTATTGATTTAAATATGAAATAAATAATACTGATGTGTCTTTTATTTCTCATGTTTGTAATATTAAGCTCGAGTGTTTCAGCAAAACTAAACTTTGTATATAAAGTTTAAACATTACACGTCAGGTGCAGTGCATTTTTCAGTAAATATTGAGTTTGGCTGTGAATTTGTCTCTGTTTTTAATTTTTCCCCAGTTTCAGTTTGACTCTAATCTATGTCACGTCTACGGCTCATTCATCAAAACAAAGGACAGATTTTAAAATGAGATCAGACATTTTTCCCCAATTTTTGTCCAATTTTGTTAGTTTTTTTTTTCAATTTTTTTCCAATTTTTTTTTTCCAATTTTTTTTCCAATTTGTTCAAATTTTTTTTAATTTTATTTTTTTCAATTTTTTTCTAATTTTGTTTCAGTTTTATTCAATTTTTTTCCAATTTTTCCCCCATTTTTTTTTCCAATTTCTCCTATATTTTTCCAATTTTTCTGAAACCTATTTCCACTAAATCCTCATATTCTGAGTTGAAGTCGTTTGCCTTGGGTCTAGATTTCCTTCAGACATAGAGATCGATCAGTGTGGGGTTTTTCATGAACGATACCGATTATTTAGAATCTTGAAAACCTGCGGCCGATTAGCTCTGTCGATATTTCTGGGCCGATTTTCATAATTTTCCACAAAAATACATGATTTGAAACGACATCTGACATAAATCCTGTCTGTACTTTTTACTGCGCCGCGTAATTTAACAATAATGTGCAAAAATCTGCTGAATAGAAGTGATTTTCAGACGTCCACATCCCTGTTTTTACCCATGATGCATCTGTGTAAACGCATGTTGTGAATATCGACATCGAACTAAACGAGTAAAATAAAGATTTATGCAGCGACTGGTGAGTCCAAACCAAATATCAGCCTCAGGAGGAGAGTTAAAGCCGATAACTCATACACGATAAAGTGCAAATATCGGCCGATTTTAGTGTCAAAGTGCAGATTTTTGACGTGTTTTATGGTGAATGTTTCTGTGTCGTTACGAGTCTCCACACGGAACAAAAACTGACACTTAGAAATGTCTTTGTCACATTTTTGTCAAGGTTCCTTTAACTTAAATCCATAAAAAAGAAGCGTTTGGAGCTGGATTTAAGATAAATTTGTGACTTTTTTCTTCCTAATCGTCTAATATTTCCAAAACAAACGCTCGATTTTCAGGATTATCAGGACAGTTCAACGTTTTGTGGATTTTATGTTTGGATATTTACTCCAAAAATAATAAAATGTGCAAAACAAACATTTAAAGCTCCTCTGTGTAACATCTCTGGCGAAGGATCTGCCATCTGCTCGTCTCCATGGAAACGTTATCACTTTGACGTGGATTTTTCACATTATGGCTTTAAAAGTGTCAATTATTCTTCTGCAGCTGTTTTTAGATCACATGTGGTCGGGTTCACCGCTCCACAGATCTGACCTGAACATCTCCATGCAGACGAATATGTAGCACATCCTCCACGCGAAAAAGTTACACAGTGCGGCTTTAACTTTCGCAGCACAAAAGTTGAATATTTCCAACATAAACGCTCGATTATTGTCACGTTTGGTCAAGATTTGTGGATTTTATGTTTGGACATTTTATTTCATTTTAGTTTTGATGAAAAATCTAGAGTTTTATTTGTTACGCCGTCGATCTGAAGTTATTTGTACTAATAATTATGTTTTACGTCTGATTATATTTGACGTTCTCTCAGTCCTGGAGCAGACGACACAAGTCAGAACGATTCATTTTTATGAATTCTAAACATTAAAAACAGTTAAACTCCACCCACTTGAGCGGGTACATCCTGAGCGCCACGTCCATCCCGGGACAGTAGGACAAGAAGGCGGCCAGAGCCGTCTCCTCGAACAGACCGAAGATCAGGATCTTGTTCCTGGAAAACAAAAGTGAGTTTGAGTCAAAGGTAAGACCAGGGAAATTTATTTATTTATTTAGGTTTAGTCCTGGTTTAGTCCTGGTTTAGTCCTGGTTTAGTCCTGGTTTAGTCCTGGTTTAGTTTTGGTTTAGTTCTGGTTTAGTCCTGGTTTTGTCTTGGTTTAGACCTTGTTTAGTCCATGTTTAGTCCAGGTTTAGTCCTGGTTTAGTCCTGGTTTAGTCCTGGTTTAGTCCTGGTTTAGTTTTGTAAGTTGAGTAAAAGTACTATAGTACTATAGTACTACAGTACTATTCGTACTCACTTCATTCCCTGCTGAAACACTGAGTTGCGTCTGGTTTTACAGATGATGACGTCGGCCCACTGCACGACCACGATACTGACGAAAAACGCCGTGTGACACGTGAACTCCACGATCTTCCTCTGTTCATACGTCTGGAAGGAAAAGAGGGGATTTTATTTATTCATCTTTTTATCAAAATGGAGTAAAAGTACTAAAGTACTGGACTAAACAGTGAGGTATCTGGACTTTACTTCAGTACATTTTACAGTGTGTACTTTTTACTTTTACTTGAGTACCTTTGAGAGCAGTATGTGTACTTTTACTCCACTACATTTATGAATTCAGAATTTGAGCAAAACAAAAATATACAAATAAAAACAGAAAAAAAAAAAAAAACATCGATTCTTTATCAAAATCATCACATTTGAAAACTCAGTAGATCTGCACAAAATACTAGAAGTACTCAACTCTGTTACTCACAGATAAGTAAAATTACAGAAACTGGAGCAAAAAATACTCACATAAAAGTAAAAGTATCATATGAAAAAATCTACTCAAGTAAAAGTATTAAAGTACCTGTTTAAAAACTTCTTAAAGAGTAAAAAGTAATAGTATTTCTTGCAGATTTTGAGTCTTATAAAACTTCAGACGTGGTGATTTTGATAAATATTTGAGCTTTTTTTCAGTTTTTATTTTTATATTTTTGTTTTGTTCAAATTTGTGTTAAAATTAAACCTCAGACTTTTCAGCAGCTCTCACACAATAAGAAAAATACTTTTACTTTTCACTCCTGAAAAGTGTAGTGGAGTAAAAGTACAGATACTGCTCTCAGATGTAGTGAAAATAAAGTAAAAAGTACACACTGTAAAATGTACTTAAATAAAGTACAGATACCTCAACTTTACTTAAGTCCAGTACTTTACTACTTTTACTTCACTACGTTCCACCACGGGAAATATCCAGTAAAAGTACACTTACTCGAGTACTATTGTAACTGTACTCTGTCTCCATTCATCACATGTCCACAGTCTAATGTCCTCACCCACTGCTGTCCGTCTCTGTCCTCTAGCGTCTCTAAATGCCCTCACCCACTGCTGTCCTCTAGTGTCTCTAAATGTCCTCACCCACTGCTGTCCGTCTCTGTCCTCTAGCGTCTCTAAATGTCCTCACCCACTGCTGTCCTCTAGTGTCTCTAAATGTCCTCACCCACTGCTGTCCATAGCTGTCCTCTAGTGTCTCTAAATGTCCTCACCCACTGCTGTCCATAGCTGTCCTCTAGTGTCTCTAAATGTCCTCACCCACTGCTGTCCATAGCTGTCCTCTAGTGTCTCTAAATGTCCTCACCCACTGCTGTCCATAGCTGTCCTCTAGTGTCTCTAAATGTCCTCACCCACTGCTGTCCATAGCTGTCCTCCAGGTCGTTGACGGAGCGGTCGTCCCAGTTGAGTCTGATTCCCACGAGTCTCGAGGGCAGGAAGCCGTTTTCAGCCAAAATGACAAAATATGTGAAAAAACCTCCCAGAGCCTGGATCATCCCTGCACAAAAACAACCATTTAAAGCTCCACTGTGGAACTTTTGAACTAGTGAAGCAGCTGCCACCTACTCGTCTCCGTGGAAATGTTAATACTTTGGGATTTTCCACATTACGGCATTAAACTTTGAGCTTATTCTACTGTGTCAAACGGCAAGCATTTATTCTGTGGTCGGGCTCGCCTCTCAACAGATCTGACCTGTACCACGACTTGATGCCGTTGTCTCCTCGTCTCCATGGAGATAGATGCGCAAATGCCACACTGTGAAACATCCCTTGCAAACATCTCCATGGAGACACACGTCTTCCATCCGAAAAGCTTTAACTTCTGCCACACGAAGATGTTGGCGAGGAAAGTTTCACCGTATGGCATTTGTGTGTCTATCTCCATGGAGACGAGGAGATGGCAGCGTCAGGTCATGGTACAGGTCAGATCTGGTGAGAGGCGAGAGACCGGATCGCAGAGTAAATGCAGTAGGATAAGTGATAAGTATAATGCCGTAATGTGGAAAATCTCAAAGCAATAACATCTCCATGGAGACACACAAGTAGCACGTCTTCCATTCAAAAAGCTACACAGTGCGGCTTTAACTTTTGCCACACGAAGAGGTTTGCAAGGAAAGTTTCACCGTATGACATTTGTGTATTTATCTCCATGGAGACGAGGAGATGTCAGCGCCAGGTCACGGTACAGGTCAGATCTGGTGAGAGGCGAGCAAGATCACAAAATAAATGCAGTAGAATAAGTGATAAGCTTAAAGCCGTAGTGATTTGTCTCCATGGAGACAAATCCGTAGCACATCCTCCACCGGGAAAGTTACATGGTCTGGCTTTAACTTTTGCCTCATGAAAGAAGCAAAAACCTTGATATGAAGCTTGTTTTATTCAAAGTTTAAAGTGTATTTCAGAGTGTACTTCAGAGTGTACTTCAGAGTGTACTTCAGAGTGTACTTCAGAGTGTACTTCAGAGTGTACTTCAGAGTGTATTTCATAGTGTAAAGTGTATTTCAGAGTGTATTTCAGAGTGTACTTCAGAGTGTACTTCAGAGTGTATTTCAGAGTGTACTTCACAGTGTACTTCAGAGTGTATTTCAGAGTGTACTTCAGAGTGTACTTCAGAGTGTACTTCAGAGTGTACTTCAGAGTGTACTTCAGAGTGTACTTCAGAGTGTAAAGTGTACTTCAGAATGTACTTCAGAATGTACTTCAGAGTGTACTTCAGAGTGTACTTCAGAGTGTACTTCAGAGTGTACTTCAGAGTGTACTTCAGAGTGTACTTCAGAGTGTAAAGTGTACTCCAGAGTGTACTCCAGAGTGTACTCCAGAGTGTACTCCAGAGTGTACTTCAGAGTGTACTCCAGAGTGTACTCCAGAGTGTACTCCAGAGTGTACTTCAGAGTGTACTTCAGAGTGTACTTCAGAGTGTACTTCAGAGTGTAAACGCACCGATCTGTCCGTAGGCGATGCTGATGAGTCTCTCGTTCACGAGCTTGTCTCTGAAGGGGTTCCTGGGCTGACGCTTCATGATGTCGCTCTCTGCAGCTTCATAGGCCAAAGAGATGGCGGGGACCTGAGGGGGGCGCAAACGTTCACTGTTACATACTGACATGTTTGTTTTTCTACTCGCGTTTGTATCAGTGATTTAAATGTTTATGTCGGGGGAGACGACATGGGGACCACAGGGTTCTAGGGGCCCAGAATCGTTCCTTCATTCTATCGTTTTGTGTTAAGGAAATGTTGTTGTTTTTTTCTTTTTTTCCTTTTATTAAAAAAAAAATCAAACCTGCAATTTGTTTTTGGGAACTCAAAATATATTTATAGGACTAACTGTTTTGGTTCAGATTCAAGACGCGAGAAAATAGAAAAAAAATACAAAATTCTTAGGCTTCCTTCCTTTTACGTGCAACATTTTGATTCAAAAGACATAATATTTTGTTTTCATTTCTCAATCAACACGGTAACGGTCTTATTTTTGTTTTCTTTTTTCAGTTCACTTGACGTCTTTATAGATCCGTCGTTCATTATGTCTCTGATTCTCACTGCAGCTCGACTGAAAAGTTAAATGAACCGCGTCTCTATGGACCAGAAGGGGGCGCTAAAGCTAAAGGACTTTGCTTGACATGGTTTGAAAATTCGAATATAATTTAAAGTAGAATACAGTAATAAAAGAGAAAATAGATAAGATATGTAAGGACTTGTGTTGTAAAGAGCAGCAGAGACATTTAAAGTTTTTCTTTACGACATAATTCCATAAATATGACTTCATATATTTGATGTGTGTTTATAAAAGGAGATGTGTCCAAACCATAGTCTGTTTATATAAATGGATGTAGCTAACCTGCTAGACGCCGCGTTACAAACAGGAAGTGATCATGTGCGCACTTCCTGCTCCATCGACTCCAATTCACTTTACATTGAAAAACTGTGGCTCTCCTTTTTATTATTATTATGATTATTATTTTGAAACACCTCGCAATGAAGTTAACTAACTGATTTTACCTGCATATTTATTTATTTATTTATGTTTTGTATTACTATTATTGATATTATTATTGTTTGTCTTATTTATTTTTTATTTTTAAATTTGTTTATTTATTTTTTATTTATTTATTTATGTATTCTTACTATTATTGATATTATTATTGTTTGTCTTATTTATTTTTTATTTATTTTTTTTTTTTAATTTGTTTATTTTTTATTTATTTATTTATTTATGTATTCTTACTATTATTGATATTATTATTGTTTGTCTTATTTATTTATTTATTTATTTTTTATTTTTTAAATTTGTTTATTTTTTATTTTTTTATTTATTTATGTTTTGTACTCTTACTATTTTTGGTATTATTATTGTTTGTCTAATTAATTTACGCATTTATCTTTTCGTACTGTATATTTTATCTCTTCTTTGCTTCCTTTTTTCTGTTTATTTATAATACTGCACCTTCATTGCTCTAATCCAAAAGTGACACAGTTTGTTAAAATTGTTGAGTCTTGAAAATGACGCTGGACTCAACGTCTGATGTCAGGGGACGTCTCGCTGGTCAGACACGGTGAACTTGAACATTGTTGTATATTTTTTGCAAATAAGGAAAAAAAGAAAAGAAAAACCGTGTCCCCTGGAGCTGAATGCTGAGGATGACGTCACTTCTTCACTTAATCTACGCTCCAAACGTTCGACTCAAAGTGTAAACACAAACAAACGGCTAAACTAAAGGCTGCGTGTGTGATAATGGTCTGTAGGTGGCGCCGTGTGGGCCAGATCTCGTACCATGTCTGTGCCCAGGTCGATGCAGAGGATGGTGATGGTTCCCAGAGGCAGAGGGATGTTGACGATGATGAAGAATAAAAACGGAGTGATCTCTGGGATGTTACTGGTCAGAGTGTAGGCGATGGACTTCTTCAGGTTATCGAAGATCAGACGTCCTGGAGAGAAAAAAAAAACACAGAAATACACGTTTAACAAGTGTCTCTGCGCAAACTTCTACTGATAATGATTATTTTAAATCAAAGAAAGTGGAATTTTCATAGTTTTAGTCATTTCTTCTCATTTTCCTCTGTTGTTTTTGGACTGATTCATGAATTTAATCTTTAATTTGTCGTTTTTAGATGAATATTGTGATTTAAAATGTGTAAATTATAACAGGATGATCCACAGAGATGAGAACCATAGAGACACAAGCTCAATGGGGCAGATTTAATTGTGTGAAATTGTTTCGTTAATTTTTTTTGGACGACGTTTGAATCAAAAGATGGAGCCGTTTTATCGTTTTCATTGCTATAGTGATCATTTTTATTAATTTTATACTGATAATACTATTTGAAATGCAAGTTTATAGCTGTAGTAGTAGTAGTAGTAGTAGTAGTAGTATTGGTAGTAGTAATCTTCCACCTAATGCAGTACTTGTTCTGAGTGGGGTTGTTGTTTGCATTATCTGACAAAACTTGAATTCTGAAACGCAAAGGTATGAAAGTTCACAGAGGAAATACATTTATTTTATTTATTTATTTTACTTATTTCATTATTTATATTTTATACATTTATTTATATATTTATTAATTAATTTATTTTACTTATTTATTTATTTATACATTTAATTATTTATTTATTTCTTTACATATTTATTTATTTTACTTATTTCATTATTTATATTTTATACATTTATTTATATTTTTATTAATTTATTTATATTTTATACATTTATTTATATATTTATTTATTTTATTTATTTATTTAAATTTTATACATTTATTTATATATTTATTAATTTGTTTATTTTACTTAATTATTTATATTTTATACATTGAATTATTTATTTATAAACTATTTCATTATTTATATTTTATACATTTATTTATATAATTATTAATGTATTTATTTTGCGTATTTATTTATTTATACATTTAATTATTTATTTATTTCTTTACATATTTATTTATTTAAAAATGTCTACACAATGTTTATTGTTTTTGCAGAACCACAGGTAACTGCACAGCTCCAGACAGAGACAGGGGGTGGGTGAAAATGCATTTTTTTGCCTCAAATACAACGTGAGGCAGGATTTGTCTAAACTAACAATAAATAAAACCCACTGTAACATTTTAAATCCTCATAAATGTCCCTCGTGTCGTATTATGGCCCGTTTATTCCAAACTCTTCTGTCGTCTTTTGCCTCTTGTCCCTTCTGTCTTTTGTCTCTTGTCCCTTCTGTCTTTTGTCTCTTGTCCCTTCTGTCTTTTGTCTCACCTTCTTCGACTCCCGTCACAATAGAAGCGAAGTTGTCGTCCAGTAAGATCATGTCCGCCGCCTGTTTAGACACGTCCGAGCCCGAGATCCCCATGGCAACGCCAATGTCTGCCTTTTTCAGAGCGGGAGAGTCGTTCACGCCATCGCCCGTCACAGCCACGATGGCGCCCTGAGACAGAAAGACGAGAAGAGAAAATGATGTTCAACTAAAAAGTAAAAGTCTCAGAATGTCTCGTACGAGGCTCATCGTTCATGTTTTTTTGAGAAATCTGGATTCATTTGAAACATTTAACTGCCCAGATCTGATCTGACTTGTTTCTAAATCCATTTTACGTCTTTAAAGTGCACTGTGTAACTTTTCTGTCTCCATGGAAACAAGCAAACGATGTCACCGGGTCAAGTTACAGCCAGATCTGTGGAAACAATAAAGTGAACGTGTTTCTGAGCAGCACCTCAATTTGAACAATGCCCCACTGTGGGACATTCAAAGCAAAGCAATAACATTTCCATGGAGACACAGGTGGTAGACGCCCCAGTAGGAAAGTTACATAGTATAGAATAAAATATTATTAGAAAATGGCTGTAGTAGCTAAAGCTGATAAAATTACTAGAATTACAAGAATTAAACTTTACAATTACAACAGATTATGAATATTGTAAAAAAAAAAAAAAATAAAAAATAAAAAAAAATATATATATATATATATATATATATATATATATATATATATATATATATATATATATATATATAAAATAATCAAATTAAAAATAATTTAAAAATAAAATACATTAACAAAAATAAATACATAAAAATAATACAATGAAATAATACAAATAATAATAACAACAACAATAATAATAATCATAATAATCTTCTTTATTTCTAAACTCATGTGTTTGGGTTCATGTCTGTGCCTAAACTTAATAGACACTGCCCTCTGCTGGTGTGAGTGTGTAACAGCAGGTCCACAGTTGTCACTGTGTCTGTGTGTGTCATTGTGTATCAGTGTGTGTCAGTGTGTACCTGTGTGTGTCTGTGTGTACCTGTGTGTGTCATTGTGTGTCTGTGTGTATCAGTGTGCGTCTGTGTGTGTCTGTGTGTATCAGTGTGCGTCTGTGTGTGTCTGTGTGTGTCAGTGTGTACCTGTCTCTGACATCCCTCCACGATGATGAGTTTCTGTTGTGGTGATGTTCTGGCAAAGACGATCTCCGTGTGGTTCCTCAGGATGTCGTCCATTTGCTCCTGTGAAAGCTCCTTCAGGTCCGTCCCATGGATCACACAGGCCTTAGCATCTCTGTAACCACACACACATTATTATTATTATTACTATTATTATATTTATTTATTTATTACAACTTCGGGTGTAAACCAAACTGTATGAAAAATAAACATGTAAAGTTAATGTGAACGACTAAATACACCTTTGACTAAAGTTCCATTACATTATTTCATTTTTTATTCTCATTTGTCTCAGTTTTGACGCATCGCTCTTACATTTGTGACCTGGAGTCGTGACCTGGAGTCGTTACCTGGGGTTGACTTGGCTCACGGGGATGTTGAGCCGCGCGGCGATGTCCTCCACCGTCTCGTTTCCTTCAGAGATGATGCCCACACCTTTGGCGATGGCCTTGGCTGTGATTGGATGATCTCCTGTCACCATGATGACCTACGGGACGGGGGAGAAATGCATCATGGGACACGCCAAGACTCTCGACGTCGCGTTATTCAATGACTCTGATGATCTATATTTACATTTACACTTTACAACCAGCAAAAAAACAAATATTTGCTCCTCCATGTTGCTGAAATCGGGTCAAATAAAACTTTAAAAATACAACGTAATAAAAAGTAGTAAAAGTAAAAGTTTATCTATGACCTGATTTTGATGTTATTACTGATTCAATGAAAAGTACCTTGATACCAGCCGATCTGCACTTGCCCACGGCGTCGGGCACGGCGGCTCTGGGCGGGTCGATCATGGATATCAGCCCCACGAAGCACAGATTGTCCGTCTGGAAGTTCACGTCCTCTGTGTCGAAGGCGAAGCCTTTTGGATACTGGTCCTCAGGCAGCATCAGGTGACAGAAACCTGGAAATGTATCAAAAGATAAACATCAGAAACATCACACACGGCTGATATTTATATAATAACTCACCGTAAGCCCTAAACCCTAAACCCTAAATCCTAAACCCCAAACCCTAAGCCCTAAACCCTAAGTCCTAAACCCTAAGCCCTAAACCCTAAACCCCAAACCCTAAGCCCTAAACCCTAAGTCCTAAACCATAAGCCCTAAACCCTAAACCCCAAACCCTAAGCCCTAAACCCTAAGTCCTAAACCATAAGCCCTAAACCCTAAGTCCTAAACCCTAAGCCCTAAACCCTAAGTCCTAAACCATAAGCCCTAAACCCTAAGCCCTAAACCCTAAACCTTAAGCCCTAAACCCTAAGCCCTAAACCCTAAACCCTAAGCCCTAAACCCTAAGCACTAAACCCCAAGCCCTAAACCCTAAACCCTAAGCCCTAAACCCCAAACCCTAAGCCCTAAACCCTAAACCCTAAGCCCTAAACCCTAAGTCCTAAACCCTAAGCCCTAAACCCTAAACCTTAAGCGCTAAACCCTAAACCCTAAACCCTAAGCCCTAAACCCTAAACCCTAAACCCTAAGCCCTAAACCCTAAACCTTAACCTGGGAAATATATCAGGATGTAATAGAAACATCACACACGTCTAATTTTTATATGAATTTATAACTAAATAACTCACCCCAAACCCTAAACCTAAACCTTAACCTTAAACCCTAACCTTTAACTCTAAACTTTAACCCTAACGCCAACCCCTAACCCTAACTCTAAACCCTGACGGTAACCCCAGTCCACAATGCTAACCCAAACTCTAACCTTAAACCCTAGACACTTAACCCTAACCCTAAACCTTAAACCCTAACTCTAACCCTATTTATGCAAACTTTTTACACAGTATTTATTAGTGAAATATTTTCAATTCAAGGCTCTGAACCCGATGAAACGTCTGAACTTATTTCCTCATTATAACATTTTTAATTTCATGAACTTTTCTTCTGTTACGATGAAACTGACGCCTCACAGACTGAAGCTTCTGTCGTCCGTCGTGAGTCACAGACGTTTGGATTCACTCGACTCTTTAAACCTTCATTTAAACGTTTGAGCGTCTCTTACCCAGGACCCTCTCCCCCAGCCCGCCCAGCTCCATGTAGGCGTTCTGAAAAGCCTCCTTCATCTCCTCGTCCATGGGCTGCTCTTTGCCCTGGATCATGATGGTGGAGCAGCGGTCCAGGATCCTCTCTGGCGCCCCCTTCATCACCAGCAGGTAGCGGTTATCGTTGGGGTCTTCTGTCTCGTGGACGGAGAGCTGAAGGACGGAGAGAATACGTCACAAAGGGTTTATTTACTGTCCCCGTCCAACGCCACTGGGATTAAACGTGTGAGGAGCAGCGGGTACTCTGAGTCTGGAGTGAGGAGTACCCCAATGGAGGATGGTTCTAATATATTGTGTTTTTTTAATAACAAAAAAAAAGAGTGGAAAATGTGAGGTGTATGTGTGTTATTTTTGTTATTTTTGTTATTTTTGTTGTTTTGTTTTTATTTAGTTTTTTTGTTTTTTTACATAATAATCACATTAATTGTCGACATTTTCAACATGTGACAGTTTAAACACTTGAGTAAAAACACGTCACTGTCGAAAGTAAAAGTAAAAGTAGTAAAGTACTAAGTGTAGGTATCTGTACTGTGCATTTTAAAGAAGATACTTTTTACTTCACTGCTGTACTTTCTACTCCACTACCCAAGACCGAAAAGTAAAAGTATTTTTTTATTATTGTTTATTTTTAACACGTTCAGAATTTGAGCAAAACAAAAATAAAAATGATCAAAATCACCACATCTGGAGCTTTATTAGACTCAAAACCTGCGTGGAATACTTTTACTTTACTCTTTAAGTACACTTTTATACAGGTACTTTAATACTTTAACTTAAGTAGATGTTTTCAGGTGATACTTTTAGCTTTACTTGAGTATTTCTTTGCTCTGGGGTCTGTATTTAAGCTTTGATTCGTGTATATTTTCATCTGGAGTTTTGTAAATTTACCAAAAACATAAAGATCTGACCGTGGTGGAGTCTGAGGATCTGTGTTTGGTTCTGGTTTAGTCCAGACCTGACACAGTCCAGTTCTAGACCTGGTTTAGTTCCTGGAGAGTCAAAGTTTCCTGTTGGTCCTGGTGGATTTGAGACCCTCAGACCCTCAGACCCGTGAGTCTCTCGGGTCTTTACCTGGTATTTGTTGGTGGAGTTGAACGGGATCTCCGCCACCTTCTTGTTCCGGTCCCTCATCTGTCGGACCGACCCGCAGGACAACTCGATACATTTGAGCAGAGCCGACTCCGACGCGTCTCCGGCCACGTCCCGTTTCAGGATGGCGATGGAGTCCTGTCCCGCCTTAAACTGAGCGCGATTACACAGACCGGCCACACGGGCCAAAGACTGCCACGTCACAGAGGATTTATCGAACGACGCGCCTGGAACGAGAGGGAAAGGGTTTAGAGAGGAGGAGGAGGAGGAGCAGGAGGAGGAAGAGGAGGAGGAGCAGGAGGAGGAGCGCGATTACACAGACCGGCCACACGGGCCAAAGACTGCCACGTCACAGAGGATTTATCGATGTGCCTGGAACGACAAGGAAAAGAGGAGGAGGAGAAAGAGGAGGAGCAGGAGGAGGAAGAGGAGCAGGAGGAGGAAGAGGACAAGGAGGAGCAGGAGGAAGAGGACAAGGAGGAGCAGGAGGAAAGGAGGAGGAGGAAGAAGAGGAGAAGGAGCAGCAGGAGGACGAGGAAGATCAGGAGGAGTAAGAGCAGGATGAGGAAGAAGAGCAGGAGGAAGAGTGGAAATACAAGCAGTAGGAGTTGTAGTAGTAGTAGTAGTAGTAGTAGTAGTAGTAGTCATAGCAGCAGTTAGCAGTAATTGTAACCATAGTATTAGCAGGAGTAGTAGTATTAGTAGTACTGACAGTCATTGTATTAGTATTGATAATAGTAGTAGCAGTAGCAGTATTAGTTGTAGTAATAGTAGTAGCAATAGCAGTAGCAGCAGCAGTAGTAGTAGCAGTAGTAGTAGTACTCGTAGTACTCCTCACCAGACTGGTCCTCGGTGGTGTCGGCCTCGTGGATCTGGTTGTCGAACCACATGTGGGCCACGGTCATCCTGTTCTGGGTCAGGGTTCCCGTCTTGTCGGAGCAGATGGTGGAGGTGGAGCCCAGAGTCTCCACGGCCTCCAGGTTCTTCACCAGACAGTTCTTCTTGGCCATGCGCTTCGCCGTCAGGGTCAGACACACCTGGACACAAGGTTCACCTCAGAGACGACGTCTGGACTAAGACCACGTTTATCTGACCAGAAGAGAACCACGAGAATCAGAACGAATGAAGCTCATCGAGGCGACGGCGGCGGCGAATCTGAGCAGAGATTTGACCACGAGTATCATAGCAACCAAAGAGCCAATCAGGAGCGAGGATGTTGAAGGTAACACTCTTTCCCTGCCAGTGTTCAGTGTATGAATGTGTATTATGTTCTACGTCCTGATTGGCTGTTGGACTGTAGACCATTGTGTCGTGCGTCCTGATTGGCTGTTGGACTGTAGACCATTGTGTCGTGCGTCCTGATTGGCTGTTGGACTGTAGACCATTGTGTCGTGCGTCCTGATTGGCTGTTGGACTGTAGACCATTGTGTCGTGCGTCCTGATTGGCTGTTGGACTGTAGACCATTGTGTCGTGCGTCCTGATTGGCTGTTGGACTGTAGACCATTGTCCATCAGTCTCCTCCGTGCCGTGTCTCCTGTCCAGTACAGAATGTGTTCAGACAAATTTACATAAACGTTGGATCTCAGTGTGACTCTGAAGTGCTGTACGTTTGCAATTTGTTTTCTCCCCGACAAAACCCACAATGTCGATGAAACGTTCTGCACCGACAAAGACGCCTACGAAGGTTTGAACTTTGAGAGAGTTTAAACGAGAGAGAAATGTGAGAAAATGTTAACGCCTGTGTGAGAAAAGTGTATAAAGTGTGTGGTGAGGAAAAAGAAAAAAAGAAAGAAAGAAAGAGAAAAAAGAAAGAAAATGAAAGAAAGAGAAATAGAAAGAAAAAAGAAAGAAAGAAAGAAAAAGGAAGATGAAGAAACAGTGTGTGAGAAAAGTGTATAAAGTGTGTGGTGAGGGGTTTTACAGACAAAAACAGAGAGAATAATGTAACAAATAAAGCAGATACTTCGTGGATTTCGCCGATCGTGGGTTATTTTTAGAACGTGACCCCCGAGATAAACGCTGACCCTCTGTACCTCGCCGTCGCTCTGTACCTCGCCGTCGCTCTGCACCTCGCCGTCGCTCTGTACCTCGCCGTCGCTCTGTACCTCGCCGTCGCTCTGAGGTACTCACAGTGACCGTCGCCAGCAGACCCTCGGGGACGTTGGCCACGATGATTCCGATGAGGAAGATGACGGCCTCCAGCCAGGTGTACCCCAGGATAATGGCCAGGATGAAGAAGGTGACTCCGAGGAACACCGCCACGCCCGTGATGATGTGGATGAAGTGCTCGATCTCTTTGGCGATGGGGGTTTTTCCCGTCTCCAGTCCGGACGTCAGCGTAGCGATGCGCCCCATAACCGTGCGGTCACCGGTGCAGATCACGATTCCACGAGCAGTGCCTAAGAGCAAGAGGAATTTGGTTTAAAGGCGACATTTTACGTTTAACGCACAAACAAACCTGCAGATTTAGGCTGAGCTCTTCTGTCAAACTGAAAACACTCCGTTCCACCTTGTGATGTCATCAGGTGGTGATACAGGAAGTGCTCCACTGTGTTTTTAAACTCCACACACCTTCATTTATAGAATCATTTGGATCATTTCAGTCCTGGAGTTACTTGGAATCTCGACTGAACTAAAGGTAAAAGGAGCTGGTCACTTTGGAAACTACCACTTGATGACATCACAAGGTGGAACAGTGTTTTCACTAATATGTCGCCTTTAAACCAACTTCATTTAGAGCATTTAGAGCTTTGTAAAACACAACTCCAGGTCTGTTTTTGATGGATTAAAGCTCAACACGAGTCCATTTTGTCTCATACAGGAGTTTTGTTTTATGGTTTTGAAGTTGTCATAGCGATTAGCAATTTAAAACAAAATATTATCACTTTTGAATGAGCAAAAGTTTTCAAAATGTCGCAAATACCAGGAAGTTGAGACAGTGCACGGGCTGAGTTCAGGTTTGTCATAATAATAAACATTTATACTTTTATACACATGTTTCAGATCAGATTTCTATGGTTCAATTTGATTTTTAACGGTCAAAATGTTTATATTTTGTTCTGTTTTTTTTGGTTAATATCTTTGTAAATACTGGATTTTTCCACGTGAAACAAAACGTGGCTTAAAGTTCAAGGTGTTTCTCTGTGAGCACAAAAATGAACTCAAAATTAACTCAAATTTAACTCAAAATTAACTCAAAATCAACTCAAAATCAACTCAGAAAACACAGAAAAAGTTGGTGCTATTCAAATAAAAATGTATAAATTATTATCAGCTGAAATTACGTCCGGCCAAAAGACAAACACGGCAGAAGCTGATGGAGGCGAAAGTTTAGGGGCCGATAATATTTAAAATTCCGACCACGAAAATGCAAATAAAGAAAAGGTAAAGTGAAAAAAACGTGTTTCATTCCAAACCCTGAGCTTCCAGAGTGTTCTACATCTCTCTGCTTTCCTCTAAATCATCTAAAATCATTCCATTAAACACAAAACTGTACCTTCCACACAGTTTGTTGAAAAGAAAGCGACATTGCGGGTTTCCAGAGGGTTGTCATGGGTACAGTCAGGTGACCTGTTCTGAGGCTCGGACTCTCCGGTCAGAGACGAGTTATCCACCTGGAAAATAAGAATAAGAGCTGGATATGTGGACAAAAACACTAAATACATGATATAATCCGTCTGTCCATGGTGTAAACAGGGACGCTCAGACTTCCCTCACCCCAGACACTTCCTGACGAGCCGCTGTTAAAGCCTCAGCTCAGACTAACTCTTAAAAAAACCCCAACAACCTCAGTTTTCAGTCCTGCTTCTCTCAAACCCGTGACATGACAACAACTAACTCTGTCCTTTTTAACACAGAACAGACTCATAAAACCCCCACAGCGCCCCCTCCTGACACAACAGGGATAGAACAAGAACACGAGCCAATAGAACCACAGAGGTTTTACAACATTATAATAAACTTTTAAACCCCTAAGTGCTAAAATCATTCTGAATGTTTAGTTTTTTCTTTCTTTTTCTCTTTAAGCAGCTTCTTCTCTCCATTTTTCAAACTGAGGTCAAAACAAAAATGAGTCCGGGGAGAGATTTTCAGGATCTGAATCTTGAACCTGCAGAGCTTTAAAATTCAAAGATACTATTACATAAAGTGTGATGTTCAGTGTTAAACTCTAACTTAAAAAATGGGATCTCACTAAATTATGTATTTTTTCTTTTCTTTTTAAATATTCTGCCCTTTCCTTCTTATTTTTTTCTGTTTTTTTTCTGTTTTTTTTTTTTTTTTTACTTACCTACTCACACACAAACTAATATCACAAATTAAAAAACAAAAAAAACAAAAAAAACCCCAACTCTAACCCTTCCAACTCTGTAGTACATTTAAATAAAACCTGTCTGACTGTAGTACTCTCATATAAACCTCTTCTTCCTCCGTACCTTGCAGCCGTGGGCGGACACCACCCTGATGTCGGCGGGGATCCTGTCTCCTCCTTTCACTTCGATCAGGTCTCCAGCCACCACCTCCTCGGCGTTAATCTGCACCTTCTCCCCCTCACGGATCACTAAGGCTTGCTGCTCACACGAGAGAAAACATCAGGAAAATCACGTGAATCCAGCAGCACACAGTCCAGGGAAAATGCTCTGTTTTTATGTAACACTTTAAAACACAGGATGGGAACTGATACGACTCCAGGGATTAATGAAAGAAATCTTCAACCAGAGAAAATACACACACCAAAGCTCATTGAGGCAGTTATAGTGGCAATAAAAAAAAATAAAAAAACAATTCAAAATAACAAAAAAAACCCAAAAAACTTCAAGATAACAAAAAAAATAAACAAAATAAACAAAAAAATAACAACCTCAAAATAACAAAAAAATATATAAATAAATAAATAATAATAATAAACTAAAAATAACAAAAAAACAAACAAACACACTCAAAATGAAAAAAACACAACTCAATTAAAAAAAAACAACTCAATATAACTAAAAAAAAAAACAAACAAAAAAAAAAACTTCAAAGATAAGAAAAAAATTAATAAAATAAAACAACAACCTCAAAATAACAAAAAAATATATAAATAAATAAATAATAATAATAAACTAAAAATAACAAAAAAACAAACACAATCAAAATAAAAAAATAAACCCCAGGATCATGTCGAGGGTTAATCTGAACATTTAAGACCAAAATGATTCTGAAGCAGCAGAGACAGAGAGAGGAGAGACAGGAAGTGCGCCCATGATCACTTCCTGTTTGTAACGCGGCGGCTAGCAGGTTAGCTACGTCAATTTATATAAACAATCTGTGGTTTAGGTCTAACAATGTGCAGTATTTATCTTATGGCTTAAAATTGTCGTATTTTGATATAAGTCCCTGTTTGTTCCTTTATGTCGACAGTAAAATCCTTAACTTACATGGGATATTTAGTTTGTTTATTTAAACTTGTTAATCGTCATGGCACCGGGCCTAACCTGTCGTCGTTCTAAGAGTCACGGACGGGCCGCTGACGGCGCAGTGACGTCATGTGACCGGGCGGTTCTCACCTGAGGCACCATGTTCTTGAACGACTCCATGATCTTGGAGCTTTTTGCTTCTTGGAAATAAGAGAAACATCCGGTGATGACGACGACGGCGGTCAGCACGATTCCCAGGTACAACTGGACACACGGAAACACGTCGGATTACACTTACACGTAATAGTACAGCGGTGGGTGTAGTAGTAGTAGTAGTAGTAGTAGTAGTAACACGTATTGGCAGTACTGGTAGTAACAGTAAAAACGTGTAAATGCAGTAGGTCAGATTAGTTGCAGTAGTAGCAAGAGTGGTGGTAGTAGAAGTAGAAGTAGTACTCATGTAGCAGCAGCAGTAACATCTAAGTTTGATGTATTTATATCAGTAGTAGTAGTAGTAGTAGTAGTAGTAGTTCTAGTAGTAGTAGTAGTAGTAGTAGGCCTAGAAGTAGTAATATTCCTTTAGTAGCAGCAGAAGCAGTAATAATCTTATGAAGCTATATATATATGAGTATGGTGTATTAATAGTAGTACTACAGAGAGTAGTAGTAGTAGTAGTAGTAGTAGTAGTAGTAGTAGTAGTAGTAGTAGTAGTAGTAGTAGTGATAGCAGCAGCAGGTAGTAGTAAAAGTTGTCAAAATTAGCAGTAGAAGGAGAAGGAGTGTTAGTAAAAATAAGAGTGGAAATAGTAGTAGCAGTAGTAATAGTAGTAATGGTAGTAGTGGTAGTAGTAGTACAAGTAATAGTAGCAGTAGTAGAAGCTTAATAAGATAGTAGTAAAAGTAGTAATATCAGTAGCAGGAGGAGGAGTGATAGTAAAAGTACAGAGTAGAAATAGCAGTAGCTGTTGCAGTAGGTGTAGTATATTTATTGTAGTTATCATAGTAGCAGTCGTAATAGCTGTAGTAGTAGTAAAAGTAGAAGTAGCTGCAGTAGTAGTATCTATAAAAGCGTCTCGTACGTTGTCTCCCGCCGGGTCGTCCTCCGTCGCCGCCTGGATGGCGTAGGCCAGAAAACAGAGGATGGCTCCGGTCCAGAGGAGGATGGAGAAACCTCCAAACAGCTGACGACAGAACTTGACCCACTCGGGCGTGGTGGGGGGCGGAGTCAGCGCGTTGGGACCGTCCCGTTTCAGGAACTCAGCGGCCCGAGAGTTGGTTAAACCCTGAAACCACAAGAGAGAAACTTTAAAGTGTGAAATGAAGAAAAGACAAACACAGAGATTCTAAATGTTCATCATGTCCTGAGACGATGTGATGGATCAAAATAAGATGTTCATGTTTTATTAAGTTTGTTTTATCCTCCGTTTAAAACTTATTATTCTGTTACTTAAGTAAAAGTACAAGTACAAGTAAAAACTCAAGTAAAAGTAAAAGTAGCACATGAAAAAACTACTTAAGTAAAAGTACGTAAGCACCTGTTTAAAAATGTACTTAAAGAGTAAAAAGTAAAAGTATTTCACACGTTTGTTGAGTAAATGTAGATATTGATTAAAATGACACATATTTTATATAAGACGAGTCCATTTCTTAACTTTTCTTATGATTTTTGTGTTTTTATTTTTGTTTTGCACAAAATCGAAGCTTAAACTCTTAAACTTTACCCAGGATGTTTCCACGGACATGGTAAAAATAACCCCTCAGATTGTATGAAAAGTACTTTTTACTTTTCAATCCTGTTTATAAATGTAGTGAAGTAGAAATTACAGATACTTCTCTTAAATGTACTGCAGTAAAAGTAATATTTAACAGCTCTTTTCCGGTTCAGATTTTCAGTTTGACATTTGAATCCTACAAAACCACAGCTTAAACCTCAGAGCGCGGCCCAATGTGACTCCGGCGCCATCGTGTGGCCGTGCGGCGTCACAGCAGCGTCCGCTCACCTGGACGATGTCAGTCTGGTATTTCCTGCAAACTTCCTCCACGGACATTTTATGCTCCGTCTGCAAAACAAAACACAACAATACAATCAGTACTTTATATTTGAGTGTGTTTATTTTATAATTTAATGAAGTTTTAAATGTTTCATATATTTGTGATTCAGTTCGGTCTAAACATGCAGTTCACCTGAGTCGTCTTTGAGCTGATCCAGGGTCAACAGGAAGAGCTGAAAACTCTTAGACCCTCCCCACAAAACTACTGCAGATACACGTTTACTCAAGTACTTTAAGAGCAGATAAATGTGCAGTACTACAACTTTGTCCAGTTAAAGTGAATGCAAAAATGAACTGATTATAAACACTAGAGAAAAACAGAAATCACTGCTATTATAAATATAAGAATGGAGTGTGAAAAAGTGCAGTTTTTGGTGGTATTTTAATGTAATGGTGATTTCTTTTTTTGTTTTGTTTTTTGTTCCATGTTATGTAAATCCCAACCACAGACACAGGAGTTAAAAATAAATAAATAAATAAATAATAATAATAATAATAATAATAATAATAATAATAATAATAATAATAATAATAATAATAATAATAAAGCCATTTTTTAATTCAATTAAAAAACAAACAAAAAAACAGTTATATATATATGTATTTATTTGGGGATAGATTAATACACTTGAATTACTGCTGTTTAAATTAATATTTATATATATATATGTTAAATTATTATTAACTTGTTTAGTTTAATGAATTAAGTCACACAGAAAAAACAAAAAAACAGTCACAAAAAAAATAGTAATAAAAAGTGATTTCTTACTTCTATTTTTCTGCTATTTAAATTACTACACAACTGTTATTATTATTAACTTGTTTAGTTTTGTGAATAAAGTTACAGAAAAAAAAAAGACCAAAAAAAAGCACATTTTTTAATAGTAATAAAAAGTTACTTCTTACTGCTTTTTCCCTGATATTTAAATGACACAATGGCACAGTTGTTCTGTAATTATGATGTTAATGTCCCTGTTTTGTTTTATGAATGGCATTAAAATAAAACACACACATTTATTTAGTATAATAAAGTTTACTCACGATGGGGACCTCCTTCTTGAGCTCGTCCATGTCCTTGGCCCCCTTCTTCTTGGTGGGGGGTCGGCCATCTTTGTCCTGTGTGGTGGCAACGCGGTAACTGTCTGACCGCCCATACTACAGACACACACATATGTTTTATACATGCACGAGCCTGATGAGGGCGCTAGAGCCCTCCTGACCTGGGACTGTTAGCTTTAGCTCTCAGCACTTACAGACTATGGTACATGTTAGCTTAGCATAGACGCAGTATGGAAAACCTGATTTAACCTGAGCTGAAGTGACCCCTGAGGTGACCCCTGAGGTGACCCCTGAGGTGACCCCTGAGGTGACCCCTGAGGTGACCCCTGTGGTGACCCCTGTGGTGACCCCTGGAGTGACCATAAGACGCAGCCTGTGTGTTTGACCTCAGCATTACACAAGTTATTACAAAAATACACAAGAAGCAGCAGGATTTAAGTGGAGATGCACAGATCCAGCGTTTTTTTTTTGTTCTGATACTGATGTCGATACTGTGACTTTATCTAACGATTCCCGATATCGACCGATACCACAGACTGAAAATATAACTCATTTTCTTTAAACACACACGTCGTACTGTTTAGTGTTACCCAGGTGTGTTTTGTGACTCTTCATATAAAGTAAAAACAGAAAAGATTTGGAAAAAAATACAAGTTTAATATTTGAGCTGAACTGACGCTCATTTGTCCCATAAACTATTCAGAAATTCAGATATAAAGAGTTTAAAGGCATCGCACAGGCTAACCAGCTACATGCTAACCAGCTAAATGCTAACTGGCTACATGCTAACCAGCTCCGTGCTAACTAATCTCCACACCGCGGTTGTTTTCAGTTCAAAAAAGCCGTTTAAAATGTAAGATTCTGTGAAATATTTTAATGACTTGGCAGTTTAAAAAGTTTTAGAAACAAATTTTAAATAAAACGACAGGTCTGGTGGTCGTTAGCGCCACAGAGCTGATTATCCCGAGGACCTTTATAGCTTTTAATAAACGTTCTTTTTTTTTTTTTTTCCAGAAAGTCTGTGAGAAAAATGACTGAGAAACACGATGAACCAGGAAATCATTAAAAAAAACAATTTCTACCAATGGGGAAACTCCAGATTATTAGTATCATTTTAGCAATAGCATCTCCATGGATACGAGCAGGTGGCGGACCCATCATCAGAAAAGTTACATAGTGCCTCTTTAGCTTGAAAATATACGGGAAAATACACTGGAAACAAAACGAGCCACAAATCTAGACCCAAACAAGACTATTCTGAATCATTAATCCTATTTTTCCAGTGGGCTACGGTCGCCTGCTCTTGTGGCTGCTCGACAAAGACGTGAGACCAGTGCCCTTCCACAATTGAATTAAAAGTCGTCTGTTCAGCCACATTTATTTGATCCTGATCAGATGCTGCTCTGTTCACGCACGATAATGAGCAAATGGTTTATCTGGACCTCGAGCTAATTACTTCCTGCTGTCGCTAGCATAGCCCGGGCGCTGCCTCATCAAAGCTGGAGGCAGGCGGTAAATTATTTTGTAATCGAGTAAAGCATCACTGAAGCTTTGATGTTTTATATCACTGAAGTCTGTCGCTGAGAGGTGAGCAGAGAGGCTCGACAAAAACAAGTACGACATCAGCTCAGCGTTAGGAAAAGTAGTCCCTCGATGCGCTTTACGTCAAAATCCTGGTATTTCCCGACTATAAAACGTGTACAAAATGTTAAGATACAAGAAATAAAGAACATTTTGGTCACGTTTGGACTCGCTGATACAGAAAAACAAACATACACATATTTCAGCTGCATTTTCCGTGTGGTTTACGTTGCGCTTTATCAAACACGCTTCACATTTCGTTCATTCCAGTCGAGCCACAGCTGCCCCGGGGTCGACTGACGGAGGTAAGGCTGGGAATTTGCACCATCGCCCCCTCCAAACGCCGCCGATGACACCAGCACCGGTCCAAGCAATCGATGAAACAACCATCAGATTCAAAATGATGTAATTCACTATTGACCCTGCAGCGTGTTACGGGTCGTCAGGAGAGGTCAAAGGTGACAGGAAGTGACTAGGACCCTTCATCCAAAGTGTCCCAGAGGAAAAGCCCCTCGATTGACCCCACCCGAGTCGATCAATACAGACTGATATATGGAGCAAACACCAGGGGGAGTGAGAGAGCAGAGGCCCAGGTCACATGACACAGATAAGACTCAACAAACAGACGGACTACAGCCGGAAAAGTGCAATATGTAACTTTTATGATGGTGTAGTGCTGGTGTAGTGACGGTGTAGTCAGGGTGTAGTGACGGTGTAGTCAGGGTGTAGTGGTGGTGCAGTGATGGTGTAGTCAGGGTGTAGTGACAGTGTAGTCAGGGTGTAGTGACGGTGTAGTCAGGGTGTAGTGCTGGTGTAGTGACGGTGTAGTCAGAGTGTAGTGACGGTGTAGTCAGGGTGTAGTGGTGGTGCAGTGACGGTGTAGTCAGAGTGTAGTGACGGTGTAGTCAGGGTGTAGTGGTGGTGTAGTCAGGGTGTAGTGGTGGTGCAGTGATGGTGTAGTCAGGGTGTAGTCAGGGTGTAGTGGTGGTGCAGTGATGGTGTAGTCAGGGTGTAGTCAGGGTGTAGTGACAGTGTAGTCAGGGTGTAGTGGTGGTGCAGTGATGGTGTAGTCAGGGTGTAGTGACAGTGTAGTCAGGGTGTAGTGACGGTGTAGTCAGGGTGTAGTGACGGTGTAGTCAGGGTGTAGTGGTGGTGCAGTGATGGTGTAGTCAGGGTGTAGTGACGGTGTAGTCAGAGTGTAGTGACGGTGTAGTCAGGGTGTAGTGGTGGTGTAGTCAGGGTGTAGTGGTGGTGCAGTGACGGTGTAGTCAGAGTGTAGTGACGGTGTAGTCAGAGTGTAGTGGTGGTGTAGTCAGGGTGTAGTGGTGGTGCAGTGATGGTGTAGTCAGGGTGTAGTCAGGGTGTAGTGGTGGTGCAGTGATGGTGTAGTCAGGGTGTAGTGACGGTGTAGTCAGAGTGTAGTGACGGTGTAGTCAGGGTGTAGTGGTGGTGTAGTCAGGGTGTAGTGGTGGTGCAGTGACGGTGTAGTCAGGGTGTAGTCAGGGTGTAGTGGTGGTGCAGTGATGGTGTAGTCAGGGTGTAGTCAGGGTGTAGTGACAGTGTAGTCAGGGTGTAGTGGTGGTGTAGTCACGGTGTAGTGGTGGTGTAGTGATGGTGTAGTCACGTGTCTTTACTCGGTAGGTGGAGCTTACGCCCTCTACTGTCTGGTGTATTCCATGTGTGTGATCAGGTGTATGCTCCTTCGTCCCGGTTCATGCCTCCTGGACCTCGTTTGTGGCCCCCTGGTGGCTGCTCTGATCCGCTGGTGTCTGGTTCGGTGTGGAGGACCCTGGTGTTGTTTCGTGTTGTGTTTTGTCTCTTGCTGTGGTTCATATTTTCTTGCTCTGCTTGTTCTTTTATTTTCCTTGTTTGTTTTTTGACTGACAACTGACGCACAGACATAAAAACAACAGAACACAACATAATTTATGAGATGTCTGTCACGAGTTGAAACAAGTAAAGCAGGAAACAAAACGCTGACCTGTCCTACAAAAAGTATGACTGAACAAGGAAGTACTCCAATTAGATTTTAAAAGAAATGAATTATGAATGAGACCAAACGTCACATAATGAAAAATAAACTACAACAGACTTTTAAAAAATACTGTACAAGTCACGGTTTAAGATTTCAAATCAATGGAATTAACCGTTGGATTTATATCGCACCTTTCCAGACACTTAAAGCTCATTACAGAGAACTGCTCAGTCACTCTGCTCTTCGTCGCCACAGCCGCCCCAGGACCAGAGACTGTATAAAGAAGAGGCTAGCAGTTATAGCGGCTAATCTGGAGCCGAGTTCTATGTTTGGAATTCCGACTGCGAGTATCATAGCAACCAAAGAGCCAATCCAGAGTGAGGCCGTTGGAGGTAATGAGTCTTACTGCACAAATCGCTGGTTGCCGGGGACCGCTGTCAATCAAACCTGTTGCTAACGCTAACAGGAGCGACCTCGGGGGAAGAAGGACCTGATTTGTCTGTTATTAATGTTCAGATCTTGATTTACAGACACAATAGTGAAATAAAATGACTAAAATGAGTCTGAAGCAGCAGAGACGGAGAGAGGACACAGTTAAAAAAAAATAAATAATTAAAATCAAAATGAACCCCCCCCCCCCCCAAAAAAAAATTAAAAAAATAAAAAATAAAAATAACAACAAACAATTCAAAATAACTTTAAAAAAAAAAATTCAAGATAACAAAAAATAAAGAAAATAAACAAAAAAATAACAACCTCAAAATAACAAAAAAAAAAAATATTAAAAAAAACATACTCAAAATGAAAAACTCAATATAACTAAAAAAAACCAAACAAACAAAAAACTTCAAAGATAAGAAAAAAATTAAGAAAATAAACTAAAAAAACAACAACCTCAAAATAACTAAAAAAATTAATTAATAAATAAATAAAAATAATAAACTAAAAATATAAAAAAAAAAACTCCAAACACAATCAAAAAACAAAACAAAACAAAAAACAGGATCATGTAGAGGATTAATCTGAACATTTAAGACCAAAATGAGTCTGAAGCAGCAGAGACAGAGAGGGGACGTTTTTTCAGTAGAATTGCGCCCATGATCACAACTAGCAGGTTAACTATGTCCGTTTGTATAACTACTGTGCAAAAATTGTTCAGAATAATGTCAGTAATTTATAATTTCACAAAAGTTCATAAAATTAACCACAAAATCCACAAATATGAGTGATATTTAGCAGCTTTTTGAAACAGTTTATTATGGACGATACTCCAGTTTTTCATCCAAAACAGCAAATGCAGTTTTAATCTTTCGACAGCAGCAGTTACAGAGAGGAGGTTTTTTTCAATAGAAAGTGAATCGGAGCCAGAGACGAGTTGGAGCCACGCCCATGATCACTATGTCCATTTATATAAACAGTCTACACACACACACACACACACACACACACACGAGATCACAGCAGAGGATAAACGCAGACATGCACAGAGCGTTCCAGCGTTTCATCGCACTAAACTCAGGACATTCACAGCAGACGCCATGTGTTCCTGATAAACAGGTTTAGACCAGTCCACAAACACTTTTACTACACACTCCAACTCCAACTGTCACACAACACTTCAACTATTGTGCGAATGATAACACAAGTGTGAGGCCATGAGGCGGCAACGACAAATCACAACAGAACGAGGAACGACGTGGGAGAGACACGGATCTGGGAATTTTACTGTAATGATAATGTTTGAGGTTTATGTTTGAGTAAAGGATTCGGTTAAAAGTTCATGTTTTAGAAGAATTGACCAAAAGAATGAAGTAAGAGCCGACAAATGAACACGAGAATCACATTTTAGAACATGTTTGTGCAGAGATAAACTACAGGGTCGGACGTTTTTATGCAGAATAACACGAAAATGGAGACGCAGGGAGGGCATCTGACACACAGGGACGCTTCAGAACATGTTAAACCACAGGGTAAGCAGACGGCGCTTCAGCTTGCAGCGCTAACTTTTATATACGTGTAAGTTCTGGTCGTTGCATCACGGCGTTCTACAAAAAATATATAAAAACTGACAGAATTACGAAGATAAAATTGCACTTTTGTGAACAGTTTCGGCCTCTGTCTGAACTCGGTTACGTTGGTGTTAAAACCGTCAGAGTTTTGTAACATCGGGGCAAAGAAAAGCAGCTCTTTGTCTGAACAAAAGAGACGCCCGGAGCAGAGGGCGGGGCTTATGTGCTCACAAACACAACATACAACGACAGGTGAACACGCGTGATCAGACAGGCCCGGACATGAGGAGGAGGAGGGGAGGAGGAGGAGAGAGAGGAGGGAGGACAGGCCCGGACACGAGGAGGAGGAGGGGAGGAGGAGGAGAGAGAGGAGGGAGGACAGGTCCGGACACGAGGAGGAGGAGGAGGAAGAGAGGAGAGGAAAGAGGGGAGGACAGGCCCAGGTAAACATGAGGAGGTAAGAGGAGAGGACAGAGGAAGAGAGAGGGAGGGGAGGAGGAAAGAGGAGAGGACAGAGGAAGGGATGGAGAGAAGAAGGAGCATAAGAGAGAGGAGGGGAGTAGAGAGAGAAGGGAGGAGAAAAGCAGAGACAGCCCAAAAACATCTGCAGAGCCATCGGACGATTTCTCTGGATTCACCACAAATGGAAGCGTCAGACATGAAAAAATAACAAAAAAACAAATAGGTCGATCTCTGGAGGAAAGAGGAGAAGAGAGGGAGGGATAGAGAAGGAGAAGGGAGGATGAGAGAGGGAGAGAGGATGAGAGGGGAGGAGAGAAGGAGAGTCTGTGTGGAGCACTAACAGATGCAGTGGAAAAGTACTGAAGCTTCTGTCCTCTGAGACGCTTCTGTGAGAGAAAGAGAGAAAGAGAGAAAGAGAGATGGAGAAACAGAGCGTGTGTGTGTGTGTGTGTGTGCGTGTGTGTGCGTGTGTGTGCGTGTGTGTGTGAACCAAAAGAGCTTTTACTGTTCACAGTGACTAATGCCGCACTACAACTTCACAAATCCAGCAATGAGTAAAACTGACAGCTCCACATCAACACTTCAGACGCACTGAGCAAACACTGAGCCCAACCCTGGATTATACCCTGTTAAACCCTGTGTTAAACTCTGGATTAAACCCTGTGTTAATCCCTGAATTAAACCCTGTGTTAATCCCGGTCCATTGTCCAGATCCTCCATCTTTAGTCCTGGGTCCATCTTCAGATCTGAAGAGGCTGAATCTTGAGTCTGTGAACTGTAGAGTGTTTGTGGTTTTATTTGAGGTAAAGGTGAATAAAACTAATACTACACTGAACTATTTTATATTTTATATTGTGACTGTTTATTTTAGCAGATTATTGTTTTATTGTGCGATTTGACATAATCTCATTTTAAAATCATGAAATCAACTCATGATCCTCAACTGTCAAGGGATGATGTCATGATTTAAAAATGTTTATTATTTATTTATTTATAGATTTATTTATCTATTATTTTAATGTATTTATTTATTTGTATTTTTATTTTGTCTAAAAAGTTTCACACTGTGGCTTTCCTTGTCTTGTAAAGTTGTATTGTTGCCACATATAAAGTCCATTTTTTTGTATTAAATGATGTTACGTTGATTTAAAGTTTAAAAAAAAGAAAGAAAAGTTTTAAGATGATGTATTTACACTTATTTTAATATGACATAACATTTCCTCTGGATTCTCTTTTCATTCCCGCAGGTACGAGCCGAGTATCAATGTTCCCAACAATCCCAACCGCTCCCAGTCCACTCCCAGTCCTCCACCTGCCCTCCGCCCACGCTCACTCTCTCCTTCACTCCCTTGCTCCCTTGTTCCCTTGCTCTCTCGCTCGCTCCCTCTCTCCCTCTCCTCTTTCTCCCCCTCCCTCCCTCCCTCCCTCTCCTCCCTCCCTCGTTCTCGTGGTCGCTGCCGTTTGCTTAACAAAGCAGCTCGTACAGAGACAAACGTCCCGGAGCAGAGACGGATGAGAGGGTGTGAATGACACGACTGTACCCGGGGAACAGGAGTCGTCAGAGGGAGGGGGGGCAGGTGCAGATGGGGCAGATGGGGCAGATGGGGCAGATGGGACAGACTGAGTAGTTATTTTTCTAATTAGATTCTTCAGTGGGACAGTCTGCTGTTTTGGGAGGACGACCTGCAGTGACCTGGGACGTTGCACAACTCGGTTTAGAGTCCGGAGCTGTTAATAGATTCAAGGAATTTTAAGTGAGTGTGCGAAAGATACGAGTGAAACGGCGCCGCGAGCTTTGGTACTGGTCACAGTCGGGAATATTCAAACCGCCAACATGAATCTGACATATTTTTAACGTCTAATTAAAGATTTCTGCTTCTTCTGACACGTCACGCTTCAAATCTGCTCCGGTCATGACAAAACTGGACCAATATGTCTGAGTTTGTGCATAGAGCTGGATTAAAGGTTCACTGTGTAACTTTTCTGCTGGGGAAAGGAGGAGTGGACCGCCTGCCAGCTCGTCTCCATGGAGATGTGGCGCGTTTGCTCACAGTGCGGCATTAAACCGATCGATCCGTGCTCCATTTAGTCAATTAGAAGTGTTTTATTGCTCAAAAACAGGTCGATACACACGCGTTTTAACGAAGAGCGGGGTCGTTTTTCCACAGATCTGACTTGTAACCGGGCGCGGTGGTGTGACGTGCGTGTTTCCATGGCGATAGAGTTTTATTCTCACGCTGTGGATCCATAGACACGAGCGAGATGATGTGTCAAAGTGGCAGATGGTGAGTTTGAGTGCGTGTTATTTTCTTTCTTCTTGTGGTAGAACAGGAGCATTATGGGTAATACAGCGGCGCCGTCGACAAATGTGAAACGACTAAAGCCGCGAGTTTCCATAACACTCCCCGATCACTCCGCTCCCTGATAACACACACAAAAGAAACTAACGACAACACAACAATCAGCACACGGGGTTTTGTGTCGTTAGTTACGTTATCAAAGGTGTGAATGTGAGAACTGAACCAGGACTGAACCAGGACTAAACCAGGACTAAACCAGGACTAAACCAGGACTAAAGCAGGACTAAACCAGGACTAAACCAGGACTAAACCAGGACTGAACCAGGACTAAACCAGGACTAAACCAGGACTAAACCAGGACTAAACCAGGACTAAACCAGGACTGAACCAGGACTAAACCAGGACTAAAGCAGGACTAAACCAGGACTAAACCAGGACTAAACCAGGACTGAACCAGGACTGAACCAGGACTAAACCAGGACTAAACCAGGACTAAAGCAGGACTAAACCAGGACTGAACCAGGACTAAACCAGGACTGAACCAGGACTAAAGCAGGACTAAACCAGGACTAAACCAGGACTGAACCAGGACTGAACATGCCCCACAGCACATGTTTAGTCCTGGTTTAGTCCTGGTTTAGTCCTGGTTTAGTGTAACACAATGATCCGTGTTGTTCAGGAGGAAACACAAACTGGAGTCTGGAATTACAGTCGTCGTGGTCACGTCCACGAGACACTTCAGCCTCAGCCGTGTTCACCTGGACGTGAGGCTCGGGTCACGTGTCACACACGTGTCACACACGTGTCACACACATGATCCATTCATGTTTGGAGCGTGATCTCAGAGTGACTCATCGGGTGATTCACTGTAAAACAAACTCCAGAAATGATGAGTTTGATCATTCTCTTGTCTGTGCTGATCCTCTGCTTTTTCAGTTTGGACTAAATGATTCCTCTTTTGTTCAGTCGTGCCCCAGTACAACAAAAATCTGCACTTTAACTCTGTCTCTGTCAAATGTGACTGGCCAATAGGATCGTGTGATGTCATCAGGAGCCCACCAATCAGATGTTTAGAATAATATGACATCACAGGCACATTATGTTTGAAGAGATCAGTACTTGAAAGTAAAACCAGGACTAAACCAGGACTAAACCAGGACTAAACCAGGACTAAACCAGGACTAAACCAGGACTAAACCAGGACTAAACCAGGACTAAACCAGCGATAAACCATGTCTAAAACAGGACTAAACCAGGACTAAACCAGGTCTAAACCAGGACTAAACCAGGACTAAACCAGGACTAAACCAGGACTAAACCAGGTCTAAACCAGGACTAAACCAGGACTAAACCAGGACTAAACCAGGACTAAACCAGGTCTAAACCAGGACTAAAACAGGAATAAACCAGGACTAAACCAGGTCTAAAACAGGACTAAACCAGGACTGAACCAGGTCTAAACCAGGACTAAACCAGGACAAACCAGGACTAAACCAAACCGGACAGATGTCAACACGCCGTTATAACCGGAGCCTCGTGCTGACACACGTCACCTGAGCGCGAGGCTCCGGTTCCCACACTCCGGTCTGTGTCTCTCACATGAATAATTCGGCGGACACTCCCTCGCTAACGCTAACAACCTGCTCTTTGCATTGTGCTCCTGGAGCCGGTCGGGGGAGCGTGTTTGGAGGGGGTTGCCATAGCGACCGCCACAGCGATCGGCATGGCGACGGCGCTCCTAGGATCCCCTGATGTGAGCCGACCAATAATTGATGCGTCCGTAACTGGACACTGTAGTCACGTCTGCGGAGAGGAGACACGGAAAACTGCAAACGCTTTGGAGGATTTGGTGAATTTGATGTAATTTTCATGAGAGGATTAAAATCATCGCTGTCGAGGTGAAGATAAATGCTGCAGTCAGTCCTGAAATATGTTCATTAAAGGTGCAGTTTTTGGTTAGGGCTGCTCGGCTCCATGGCAACGCTGTTAATTTGCCTGGAATGTTCCACAATACGACATTAAACGTATCCATAAACTACCTTCTATTCATGCAGTTATTGCGTTTTTATTGCAAAATCATTACCCTGAAAAACATTCTTACAAAGCGCGCAGGTCGCCTTTCCATAAACCTGACCTGTAACTGATGTAATATCTGCGTTGCCATGGAGATAGATACGTTTAAAGCCATAGTTTGAACCATTTCAGACAAAGGGATAACATCTGAACGGAGAAAAGCAGGTGGTGGACAGTTTGGTTCAGTTTCAGGCTCAGCGGCTCGTCTCCATGGAGATTGATGAGTTTAATGCCACACTGTGAAACATTTCGGGTAAAGGAATGAGTTCTGTACGGAGAAAAGCAGGTGGTGGACAGTTTGGTTCAGTTTTAGACTCACAAATTTAAAGTACGGAGCCTTGTCAGACATGAATTACACAAAATTACGCTGATAAATCTGAATCTCGTTTTCTTTCGTCGCAGATTTAACATTTCAAAGTGTAATTTTTATTTTCTCTTCGTCCGTGTGAGGTGTAGGTTCATTACGACATGGGAGGAACTGTTTTATCGCATTAACATTTCTCTCAAATTGCAGAGTGCTTTACATTCTGATAAATCGCACACAGGGAGTGCCCGGTCAGATTCGCCCGGGCAGGTCGACTGTATCAGATCATGTGACCTGAACCCACAAAAAGAGGAAGTGTTTGTTTTGTTTAACTCCATGACTCATGAAACAGACCTGGAAAAACGCGGCGTGTCACATGATATCGATCGTTCTGCCCACACAACGACGCCACATCATCTCTGTGACCGTTTGTTTAAGGCTGAGTCACTCACGGACAATTCTGAGGAGTTAAAACTGTTTAAAATTGTAAAATCGATGCAACGTCCTCCATGAAAAACTAAATATTGTGTGTTCACGGGGCTCGCATCTCCATAAACCTGACTCTGACTTGGCCTGTTTCCTCCTGCTTGTTTCCATGGAGATGTTGTTCTTTTGGCTATATTTTTCCACAGTCACTTAAAACGTGGTTATCTCTGTGAAGAATGTTCCAACGTATGGTTTTAGCTTCCTGTTTCCATGGTGATGTTGATCCTTTGACTATATTTTTTGACCGTGTCACTTAAAACTTGTCTATCTCCATGGAAAATGTTCCAAAATATGACTTTAACTTTCTTTTTCCATAGAAATGTCATTCCTTTGATTATATTTTTTGACAGTATCGCTTAAATCTATGCGAAGAATGTTCCAAAGTGCGGTTTTAGCTTTCTGTTTCCATGGAGATATTGTTTGTTTTGCTATGCTTTTTCACAGTGTCGCTTAAAACGTGTCTATTTTTGTAGAGAACGTTCCAAAATATGGTTTTAACCTTCTGTTGCCATGGAGATATTGTTCCTTTGTCTATACTTTTTCATAGTATCACTTCAAAACTTGTCTGTCGCCGTGGAGAATGTTCCAGAGTATGGTTTTAGCTTTCTGTTTCCATGGAGATGTTGTTTGTTTGGCTATGATTTTTTTTTACAATATCGCTTAAAACGTGTCCCTATGTCGTATGTCCGTGGAAAATGTTCCGAAGTATGACTTTAACTTTGGGATTATGCAGGTATCTTTCATTATTATTAGCTAACTGCAACTATGGATTAACTCTTTATATTCAGATGTACTGAGCTGGAGACGAGGGACAAGGAGACAAGGACACAAGGACACAAGGACACAAGGGGACTAGGGGACAAGGAGACAAGGACACAAGGACACAAGGACACAAGGGGACTAGGAGACAAAAGGGCAAGGAGACAAGAGGAGGATTAGCCTGAGTCTGGATTAGCACAATGCTTCTTCTTTCTGTTGGCTCAGTGTGGCTCTGTACTTCCTCTACACTTTTGTTTTGTTCCTTATTTACATATTTCCTTTGTTTATTTCCGTTTGTCACTTTACAGGTTTTATAATCAGATTTTAGTTTAAAGTTACGCGGGACTGGGGCGGCCAAAAGAATCAAAAATCTGAAAATAATCCATCAAATCTATTCCTTAGTATTAAAATGGAGTTTGAAATGTTAGCATCGTGACGACACTGATCCGAACAATTAGCCAAAAAGTGGGGAGTATGTTTTTAAATAAACCTCACACAGTTGTACGTCTCCCGTGTCCTCCTCGCGTCCCGTCCCATCTGTCCCTGTCTCCTCTTAATCTGTCCCAGACCTGTAGTTTGATTCCTCGCACGGCTCTGCTGGAGTCTGTAATCTGGCTCGGATTTAGGCCCAGTTTAAATTAGATCTGTAAATCTTATTGTGCCAAAGCGATCCACTCTGACACTGTACGACGTCTCCCATCTCCATAATCACGCCACGTCGCCAGGACAACCCCATAACTCTCCGTAATGAGTCTTTACGACGCAGCAGCTCGAATCACTCCTGCCAAAGAGACCATCAGCACTCCTCTGCACTAACGCTCTGGAAGCCCCGTGCAGTGAAATGTGACCTTTAGCGTTTATTAGCCGGAGCTAGCCAACGGTAGCATAAAGGCTAAGTGTGTGCGCGGAGACGTTAGCCAAACCCTGCTCTTCTGTGGGACAGTGAGCTCGTTACAGTGAATATCAATCATCAGACCCAGAAGACAAAGGAACAACAGAGCGACTGAACGAGTGACCTCTGTGACCTCTGTGACCTCTGTGACCTCTCGCCCACACCTCAGCCGCTCCTCAGCACCAGAGCTCAGAGTGAAGTTTAAATGAGTTTGTTGTTACGCTGTCACACTCTCACACTTTCACAGAGCGTTCCTGAGCAGCTCCAGGTGCAGGAGGACGCTGACTCTACAGAGGACACCATGTTCTACAGAGGACACCATGTTCTACAGAGGACACCATGTTCTACAGAGGACACCATGTTCTACAGAGGACACCATGTTCTACAGAGGACACCATGTTCTACAGAGGACACCATGTTCTACACAGGTGTGTGTTCTTATGTATTTACTCTGTAGTGTCCATCACTGTGGTGTCTCCTGTTTGAAAGCCTCAAAACACTTTAACCACAACCAAACTAATGTGACTAATATGACCTTCTAGCACCTTCACACTTTAATCCCCCCGTCTCTGGGGCACTGGCACACCTGCACCCCCCCCCCCCCACCCGACCCCCACCCGACCCCCACCCGACACCCACCCTCAATGTCCTCTGAAGACCATCACTCTGCTCCACCTCCTCACTCTGCTCCACCTCCTCACTCTGCTCCACCTCCTCACTCTGCTCCACCTCCTCACTCTGCTCCACCTCCTCACTCTGCTCCATCTCCTCACTCTGCTCCACCTCCTCACTCTGCTCCACCTCCTCACTCTGCTCCACCTCCTCACTCTGCTCCATCTTCTGCCCTGACAGCCCCACAAAGCAGGAAACAGGAGCTGGTAATGTGAGCCGCTGGTCATTATCCAGTAACAGGATCCTCCCTCCTCACTGCAGCAGAACCAGAGTGGGCCACAGTGGGCCACAGTGGGCCACAGTGGGCCACAGTGGGCCACAGTGAGCCACAGTGAGCCACAGTGGGCCACAGTGAGCCACAGTGAGCCACAGTGGGCCACAGTGAGCCACAGTGGGCCACAGTGGGCCACAGTGAGCCACAGTGGGCCACAGTGGGCCACAGTGAGCCACAGTGAGCCACAGTGGGCCACAGTGGGCCACAGTGAGCCACAGTGAGCCACAGTGGGCCACAGTGGGCCACATGTGAAGATGAGCACAGACTCTGAAGAGCACATTCCCACAGACAGCTCCTCGCTCTGCTCCTCGCTCTGCTCCTTGCTCTGCTCCTCGCTCTGCTCCTCGCTCTGCTCCTCGCTCTGCTCCTCGCTCTGCTCCTCGCTCTGCCCCTCGCTCTGCTCCTCGCTCTGCTCCTCGCACTGCTCCTCTCTCTCTCCTCGCTCTGCTCCTCGCTCTGCTCCTCGCTCTGCCCCTCGCTCTGCCCCTCGCTCTGCTCCTCGCTCTGCTCCTCGCACTGCTCCTCTCTCTCTCCTCGCTCTGCTCCTCGCTCTGCTCCTCGCTCTGCTCCTCGCTCTGCTCCTCGCTCTGCCCCTCGCTCTGCTCCTCGCTCTGCTCCTCGCACTGCTCCTCTCTCTCTCCTCGCTCTGCTCCTCGCTCTGCTCCTCGCTCTGCCCCTCGCTCTGCTCCTCGCACTGCTCCTCTCTCTCTCCTCGCTCTGCTCCTCGCTCTGCTCCTCACTCTGCTCCTCACTCTCTCCTCTCTCTCTCCTCTCTCTGCTCCTCGCTCTGCTCCTCACTCTGCTCCTCACTCTCTCCTCTCTCTCTCCTCTCTCTGCTCCTCTCTCTGCTCCTCGCACTGCTCCTCGCTCTGCTCCTCACTCTGCTCCTCACTCTCTCCTCTCTCTCTCCTCTCTCTGCTCCTCACTCTGCTCCTCACTCTCTCCTCCCTCTGCTCCTCACTCTGCTCCTCACTCTGCTCCTCTCTCTCTCCTCGCTCTGCTCCTCGCTCTGCTCCTCACTCTGCTCCTCTCTCTCTCCTCGCTCTGCTCCTCGCTCTGCTCCTCGCACTGCTCCTCTCTCTCTCCTCTCTCTGCTCCTCACTCTCTCCTCCCTCTGCTCCTCACTCTGCTCCTCGCTCTGTTCCTCACTCTCTCCTCCCTCTGCTCCTCTCTCTGCTCCTCTGCAGAGCGGCTCACTCACAGACTGGAGCAGATTCTCAGAGGTTCTTTTCCTCCTGTAGACTCTGCCTCTTCCTCCTCATCCTCACTTAACCCTTTTCTTTTTACGTGGCTCTGAGTCTCAGCCAATCACAGCTCTTTATTGGGAATTTCCACCTCAGAAGCCCCGCCCCGCGTTTGACGCAGAAAACCATCGCAGAGCGCGTCCCCTGCGCATCCACAGAGGACAGAGGACAGAGGACAGCTCTGACAGAGGACAGCTCTGACAGAGGACAGCTCTGACGCAGGGTGAAATGTACAGATCTGTGGGATGGCGAGCATCATGGCGCCTCGGGCTGAAGCTGAAGCAGCTCTCTCTCCTCTCTCCCTCTCTCCCTCTCTTTCTCCCTCCCTCCCTCCCTCTCTGCCTCCCTCCCTCTGCCTCCCTCCCTCCCTCCCTCCCTCTCTCTTTCTCTTTCTCTCATGTGATGCTTCGCTTTGACAAACTTTCCTGCGGCAGCCTCGTGCGTAAGCATTTTCTCTGCCTCTGTCCCGTTTGACGCAGTAAAGAACGCGCTCTGTCCTCAGTCACAGTGTGACAGGGACAGCTCCGGTGTCCTCCTCACACTGTCCTCCTCACACTGTCCCCGCAGAGACAGTGTTCGGGACGCGCGCGCCTCGGTCCACTGCCCCACGCGCAGAGGATGTGACGTTTACGCACAGATGATGATTCTATGAGACAAACTAGAGCCTTGACGCGCACATCGTGGATCACTGTTTCCTCCTGTGAGCTGGAAACATCTGTTATGTCACAAATTCAAGAATAAGCTCGCGGCTCTAATTCGGGTAACCGCATTATGACGCACGGGCCTGAGACGGTCCCACGGACACAAGGACGAGCTCAACTTCACACTCATTTACGGCAGAAGAGGAAAAGCAGAGCGCGTACGACACCAGAGGATGGCACAGGAGGACAGAGGAGATGGGGCGGCGGTTCCTGGAGGTCACGGCGCAGTGTGCGCGTCCACACATGCGCGTGTGTTTCATATGTTCAGGATAACGCGGGTCTAATTAAACATAAGTCTGATTGGCAGGTGCAGCACGTGCTGCAGCTTCCACCCGCAGAGAAGCTCAGTGCAGGATTAAACAGATTAGGTCTGTAACGGCAAGGTTACAGTCAGAGTAAGGCCTAATGTACATCCGGACACCTCCAGAGGACCTCCCCTCACATCTGCACCAACTTTGTGCTGTTTGACATAACGCAGTAGATTTCCACAGCGCAGACTCTGGGTTAAATGTGGAACTCAGCGGTAAAAGTAGAAGCTTCATCAGTGTGTCGCAGTTTGAGCCAATGTCATTCATCTGAAATGACATTTCCTCAGAGGGACAGACACACACACAGGCTGCGTCTGTCTCGGACACTTCAGGGCTACGTCGTAGTGTAAAAGTTGCGCTGAGCTTACCCCCATGTTGGCGCAGTCTCTCCTCTCAGGTGATGCGCGGCTTGAGAGGTGTCAGCCTCTCACGGTCCAAATACAGTGAGGTGCCTTTGGGAATAAAAGTGACAAGCTTAATGTTACGCGTCTGACTTTAAAATAAACGACAGGATGTAGTTTTCAGAGCGTCCCAGACCTCTGAAACTGAAGGCGACACTTTCCCAGTGACACGTCAAATCAAATGTAGCTGTCTCAAGCGGAGCATCACGCGGGGCTGGTCCTGAGCTCTGAGCCTCTGATGCGCTCTGAACCTCTGACTCTGTGGAAAGAGCGAAAGGAGAGACGCAGCACAGACCTGCCTCTTCAGGATCTATCTCCCTCCGCGGCGCCGGCTGCCGCAGTACTCCGCTCCTCGTGCTGCACCACTCCGCCTTCAGCGCAAATGGCTGATCCAGAGGCGCCCCGGAGCCCGCCCCCCCTTCAAAACACGACCAATCAAGAGTCTGAGCGTCTCCTCAGCGACAGAAACACCGACCAATCGTGTGTATCTGCTTTTCCTTCCAGACCAATGGGTCACAGTCCTGCCCCTCCTGTTTTACTGCAGAGTCCGAGGCGTCTGTCCACAGCTGCGGCGAGTCTCGAGACTGAAACTGTGTAAATGGACGAACAAGGTTAGACCTGGGTGTCGTGCCTCGTGCTGTGTTTGTTCCTCTTGTGTCACTGTGCGTCACATGAGTCTGTGTAACAGAGTTTGTGTAACGCTGCATGTCCCCGCGCGCGCCCTGGACGTGTCGCGCTCGTGCGGGTTTGTCACGAGCATGTGCGTCTGTCCCAGCGGCTCTGGGCCCGCAGCACTGCGCCTGTACCACTGCGCCTGGACCACTGCGCCTGGACCACTGCGCCTCTACCGCATTTACGTTAATACCGCAAGAACAGACACATGTCCTGCTCTCCACAGTGATTCGACCTTTAACTGTGGACTGAGAGTCTGAGACAAACAAGATCATTTAACTGTACACAGGGTGTAGTATAATGTACACAGGGTGTAGTATAATGTACACAGGGTGTAGTATAATGTACACAGGCTGTAGTATAATGTACACAGGCTGTAGTATAATGTACACAGGCTGTAGTATAATGTACACAGGGTGTAGTATAGTGTACACAGGCTGTAGTATAATGTACACAGGCTGTAGTATAATGTACACAGGCTGTAGTATAATGTACACAGGGCGTAGTATAAGATAAACACATCAGACACAGATGTGAGAACTGGTAAAGTGCCGTGTTCTCGGTGCCAAAGATAAAGGAGTGACATGAGTGAAGCACATGTAGCACACAGGTGCATGCTGGGATACATGGAGGACACATTCTGTTTTATTATTTACATATTTGACACATGGCACTAAGGAAGGGACTGAACTCCATTATGTGACTGTGTTTAACTGAGGACATGCCACATCCATCCATGTTCTTCCTCTTATCCGGGGCCGGGTCGTAGGGACAGCAGTCTGAGCAGGGACTCTCAGACTTCCCTCACCCCAGACACGTCCTCCAGCTCCTCTGGTGGACCCCGAGGCGTTCCCAGGCCAGAGAGACATAGTTCCTCCAGCGTGTCCTGGGTCTTCTCTGGGGCCTCTTCCCGGTGGGACGCGCCTGGACTAGGAGGCATCCTGAACAGACGCCCAAGTCACCTCAGCTGGTTCCTCTCAATGTGGAGGAGCAGCGGCTCTACTCCGAGCTCTTCACCCTATCCCTAAGGGAGCGCCCGGCCACCCTGCAGAGGAAATCCATTTCGGCCGCTTGTATTTGTGATCTTGTCCTTTCGGTCGTGACCCTGAGCTCATGACCATAGATGAGGGTAGAAACGTAGATTGACAGTAAATCCAGAGCTTTGCCTTTGGACTCAGCTCCTTTACCACAACAGCCCAAAACAGCGACCGCATCACTGCAGAAGCTGCAGTCTCTCCACCCACCCGGAGAGAGCAAACCACCTTTTCCCGGTCAAGAACCATGGCCTCGGATTTGGAGGAGCTGATTCTCATCCCAGACACTTCACACTCGGCTGCAAACTGCCCCAGTGCTGCAGGTTCTGGCTCGAAGAAGCATCAGGACAACAAAGATGAGATCCTGTGGTTCCGATCCCCCTCCTTAAACAGAGAGACCACCACCGTGGTCTGCCAGTCCATAGGCACTGCCCCCGATCGCCACACGATGTTGTAGAGATGTGTCAGCCATGACACCCCCGGAGCCTTGCCACCGAGGAGCTCGCCAACCACCTCAGTGACTTCAGTCAGGGTGATGGACGAGTCCGCCTCCGAGTCCCCAGTCTCTGCTTTCTCCCCGGAAGATGTGATGGTGGGATTGAGGAGATCCTCAAAGTATTCCTTCCACTGTCCGACAACATCCCCAGTCGAGGTCAGCAGCTCTCCACCCGCACTGTAAACAGTGTTAGTGAAGCACTGCTTCCCCCTCCTGAGGCGTCTGACGCTTTGCCAGAATTTCTTTGAAGCAGATAGTCCTCCTCCATGGCCTCCTCGAACTCCTCCCAACCCAGAGTTTTTGCCTTGGTGACCGTGCGAGCCGTGGCAAGCGGCCGGATCGACAATCGAGATGGAGAACATGGCCCATTACTCAGAGTCCATGTCCCCAGCCTCCCCCAGGATGTGGGAGAAGCTTTCCCGGAGGTATGAGCTGAAAACCCCCTGACGGAGGGGTACGCTTGGACCTGCCAGGTCTGGCTTCCTACGGCTTCCTCCTCCACCAGTGGATCCAACTCACCACCAGGTGGTGATCAGTTGACAGCTCAGCCCCTCTCTTCACCCGAGTGTCCAAGACACACGGCAGGAGGTCAGATGACACGACTACAAAGTCGATCATCGACCTCCGACCTAGAGTGTCCTGGTGCCACGTGCACTGATGGACACCCTTGTGCTCGAACATGGTGTTTGTTATGGACAAACTGTGACTAGCACAGAAGTCCAATAACAAAACACTCGGGTTCAGATCGGGGAGGCCGTTCCTCCCAATCACGCCCCTCCAGGTGTCACTGTCGTTACCCACATGGGCGTTGAAGTCCCCCAGGAGAACAACGGAGTCCCCGGTTGGTGCACTGTCTAGTACCCCTCCCAGGGACTCCAAGAAGGCCGGGTACTCTGCACTGCTGTTTGGCCCGTAGGCCGATACAACAGTGAGACATCTGTCCCTAACCCGAAAGCGCAGGGACGCGACTCTCTCGTTCACCGGGGTAAAGTCCAACACGAAGTGGCTGAGCTGTGGGGCAATAAGCTCACACCAGCTCGCCGCCGCTCCCCACAGGCAACACCAGAGAAATGGAGAGTCCAGCCCCTCTCAAGGAGTTGGGTTCCAGAGCCCAAACTGTGCGTGGAGGCGACCGACTGTATCTAGTCGTTAACGCTCAACCTCCCGCACAAGCTCCGGCTCCTTCTCCCCCAGCGAGGTGACATTCCATGTCCCCAGAGCCAGTCTCCATGTCTGGAGATCCGGTCATCGAGGCCCCGCCTTCGACCGCCGCCCAGATCTCTTTGTACCAGCCCCTCTCGGATCCTCCCACAGGCGGTGGGTCCAAGGGAGGACGGCCACACCCTGGACCTGTTTGCCATGGGTGACCCTACCAGAGGCATGAAGCCCCCGGCAACAGAGCTCCCAGGACGGGAGACGGGGACGGTCTGAGGATATTTTGAATTATGAAAAAACTCATCTATGGAGAATGAACTTCTCACTAAAGGAGACGTGAAGGGTGAAGACTTTGGTCTCTGCATTTGACCCTTTGACTCATCCTTCAGTGCTGTTAGGTCAAGCCAGGAGCAGAGGGCAAGTGTGAAGCACCAGAGACGCAGATTCTGAGCTTGGTTTGGTCAGGAGTAGGCCTCGCTAACTTCAGGATAAATCATTGTGAATGTAGAACAAAACACCACAGACACAACGACACAGAAGCGTCTGGAACCTGGATTTAAACACAGTCAAATTAGACGCCTGGCTCATATGTTCAGGGTCCTGGTTCTGGTTTAGTCCTGGTTTAGTCCATGTCCATGTTGGAAATGTACTTTGGAGAACACAGGAAACGTACACGGTTGTTGTTGTTGTTGTGGTTGTTGTTGTTGTTTTTTAGCAGGTTCTTGGGTTTAGTCGTGAATAGAAATGATCAGGCTCAACATCGGTGACTTTACGTTTTTGCTAATTCGTCTTAAAATACAGAGTAAACGATAGAAAATCTGTGTTTTTTACCCCGTCTGAGAGAATCAGACCTGACCTCAACCAGCCCCTTTACTGACGGGTTTTAGCTCAGTGTAAAATCGCCATGGGAATAATCCAGAAAGTGTTAATGTATTCACTCATTCATATTCATGTGTCCCTGGTGATTACATAAGTGCACACGCGCGGCGGGATGTGCGGCGCCGTGTGAAGAAGTGAAAACATCAGACTTTTCACTGGATCCAAAATGGCCGCCCCCATGTCATGACATAATACTGTCCTACTCTTCTTCTCGACCATTCTGTCACTCCTCACATCCCTCCCTCCACCTCAAGGTAAAAGAGAAGGGAACCCCCCCCCCCCCCATAACCCCGCCTCCCCACAAACCCGCCCCTCACCCCCCCCAGCTCTGGTCTCCTTGGTAACAGCAGCCGGACGACCTTGTGTCTGTGCTTCTGCTGAGTCAGAACATGAACGATGGAGGAAGAGGAGGGAGGAAGACGGGAACGAGAGGGAGGAGAGAGGGGGGAGGAGAGAGGAGGAGGTGAGGGGGAGAGAGGTGAGGGGAGAAAGAGAGAGGGAGGAGGGGAGGAAAGGGGGAGGGGAGAGGAGTAAGAGAGGGGTGAGGGGAGGAAGAGAGAGGGAGGAGACAGGGGTCAGGAAGGGGAGGAGAGAGAGGGAGGGGAGGAAGAGAGGGGTGAAGGGAGAAAGAGAGCGGGAGAAGAGGGAGGAGGGGAGAAAGAGAGAGGAGAGAGATGTGAGGGAGGAGAGAGGGGTGAGTGAGGGGGAGGAAAGATGGAGAAAGAAAGGAGGGAGAGAAGGGAAGAAATGGAGGAGAGAGGTGACGGAGGGGAGAAAGAGAGGGAGAATAGAGAGGAAGAAATGGAGGAGAGAGAAGTAGAAGAGGTGGAGAAACAAAAGGAGAGAGGAAGAGAAAAATCAATGAGACGGAGAGAGAAAGAAATGGAGTAGAGATGGAGAAAGAGAGAAGGAGAAGAGACTGAGAAAGAAACTAAGGAGAGAGGGAGAAGAGAGAGAGGAAGAAATGGAGGAGAGATGCAGAGACAGAAAGAGAGACAAAAGAAGAAATGAAAAATACAGAGAGGGAGAAGAGAGAGAGAGAGACAGAAATGGAGGAGAGATGAATGAGAGAGGAAATAGAGGAGAGATGGAGAAAGACAGAAAGAGAAAAGACATGAAGAGAAAGAAATAGAGAGGGAGAAGAGAGAGAGAGGCAGAAATGGAGGATGGAGATGTAGAGATGGAGTGCGGGTGGAGGACAGATCCGTCCTGGTCGGTCCATGTGGTCGTAGTAACAGACTCTGGACTCAGACCAGCTGCTCCTCGTGAGAAAACACCAACAACTAATATGAATCTGAATCGTCTCATTATGAGCACGAGCTTCAGAGAGAGAGAGAAATACAGCCCCGTCGCCATGGAAATTAACTAATCAAAGTTTTGAACGGGCGACATTTCTAAGGGGTTAGTTCCACAAATTTAACACATCGGTCTCAACTGATGACGATGTGAAAAATGGCTTTCTGAAGGTCAAAATGATTTCACTTCTGTTTTTTAAACCGACAGAGAAAACGCTGAAGTTTGTGCCAGTTTCTGTTTCATATGAATAAGTCCAATAATTCCACAGATATTAACCCTTAACCTTTAACCTTTAACCTTCCATCTTTAAATGCAGACTCTTGAATGCACGTCATGAACTCGATCTGAGTATTTAAATCTATGGAGTGACATAACAGCGCCCCCTGTGGACAGAGAGCAGATGTCCAGGACTGTGACAAGAACTCTGTAAGATCCACCACCTCATCACATGAACATCAGCTTTTTGACTATTTACACGGGGTTAGGGTCGTCAAAAGTATCGAAAATCAGACGCTAATCGATGCTAAAACTAGTATCAGTGAACAGGAATCAATACTAAAAAAAGTCACATTCACAGGACAGAAATTAAGCTTTTCTTAATTTCTTTGGCATGAAAATAAGGACTAAACCAGGACTAAACCAGGACTAAACTGGGACTAAACCAGGACTAAACTGGGACTAAACCAGGACTAAACCAGGACTAAACCAGGGCTAAACTGGGACTAAACCAGGACTAAACTGGGACTAAACCAGGACTAAACCAGGACTAAACCAGGGCTAAACTAGGACTAAACCAGGACTAAACTGGGACTAAACCACAGCTAAACTAGAGCTAAACCAGGACTAAACCAGGACTAAACTAGGACTAAACCAGGAACTAAACCAGGGCTAAACCAGGACTAAACCAGGACTAAACCAGGACTAAACCGGGACTAAACTGGGACTAAACCAGGACTAAACTGGGACTAAACCAGGACTAAACTGGGACTAAACCAGGACTAAACCAGGACTAAACCAGGGCTAAACTGGGACTAAACCAGGACTAAACTGGGACTAAACCAGGACTAAACCAGGACTAAACCAGGGCTAAACTAGGACTAAACCAGGACTAAACTGGGACTAAACCACAGCTAAACTAGAGCTAAACCAGGACTAAACCAGGACTAAACTAGGACTAAACCAGGAACTAAACCAGGGCTAAACCAGGACTAAACCAGGACTAAACCAGGACTAAACTGGGACTAAACCAGGGCTAAACTGGGACTAAACCAGGAACTAAACCAGGACTAAACCAGGACTAAACCAGGACTAAACTGGGACTAAACCACAGCTAAACTAGAGCTAAACCAGGACTAAACCAGGACTAAACTAGGACTAAACCAGGGCTAAACTGGGACTAAACCAGGAACTAAACCAGGACTAAACCAGGACTAAACTGGGACTAAACCACAGCTAAACTAGAGCTAAACCAGGACTAAACCAGGACTAAACTAGGACTAAACCAGGGCTAAACTGGGACTAAACCAGGAACTAAACCAGGGCTAAACCAGGACTAAACCAGGACTAAACCAGGACTAAACTGGGACTAAACCAGGACTAAACTGGGACTAAACCAGGACTAAACTGGGACTAAACCAGGACTAAACCAGGGCTAAACTGGGACTAAACCAGGACTAAACTGGGACTAAACCAGGACTAAACCAGGACTAAACCAGGGCTAAACTAGGACTAAACCAGGAACTAAACCAGGGCTAAACCAGGACTAAACCAGGACTAAACCAGGACTAAACCAGGACTAAACTGGGACTAAACCAGGACTAAACTGGGACTAAACCAGGACTAAACTGGGACTAAACCAGGACTAAACCAGGACTAAACCAGGGCTAAACTGGGACTAAACCAGGACTAAACTGGGACTAAACCAGGACTAAACCAGGACTAAACCAGGGCTAAACTAGGACTAAACCAGGACTAAACTGGGACTAAACCACAGCTAAACTAGAGCTAAACCAGGACTAAACCAGGACTAAACTAGGACTAAACCAGGAACTAAACCAGGGCTAAACCAGGACTAAACCAGGACTAAACCAGGACTAAACCAGGACTAAACTGGGACTAAACCAGGGCTAAACTGGGACTAAACCAGGAACTAAACCAGGGCTAAACCAGGACTAAACCAGGACTAAACCAGGACTAAACCAGGACTAAACTGGGACTAAACCAGGACTAAACTGGGACTAAACCAGGACTAAACTGGGACTAAACCAGGACTAAACCAGGACTAAACCAGGGCTAAACTGGGACTAAACCAGGACTAAACTGGGACTAAACCAGGACTAAACCAGGACTAAACCAGGGCTAAACTAGGACTAAACCAGGACTAAACTGGGACTAAACCACAGCTAAACTAGAGCTAAACCAGGACTAAACCAGGACTAAACTAGGACTAAACCAGGAACTAAACCAGGGCTAAACCAGGACTAAACCAGGACTAAACCAGGACTAAACCAGGACTAAACTGGGACTAAACCAGGACTAAACTGGGACTAAACCAGGACTAAACTGGGACTAAACCAGGACTAAACTGGGACTAAACCAGGACTAAACCAGGACTAAACCAGGGCTAAACTGGGACTAAACCAGGACTAAACTGGGACTAAACCAGGACTAAACCAGGACTAAACCAGGGCTAAACTAGGACTAAACCAGGACTAAACTGGGACTAAACCAGGAACTAAACCAGGGCTAAACCAGGACTAAACCAGGACTAAACCAGGACTAAACCAGGACTAAACTGGGACTAAACCACAGCTAAACTAGAGCTAAACCAGGACTAAACCAGGACTAAACTAGGACTAAACCAGGGCTAAACTGGGACTAAACCAGGAACTAAACCAGGGCTAAACCAGGACTAAACCAGGACTAAACCAGGACTAAACCAGGACTAAACTGGGACTAAACCAGGACTAAACTGGGACTAAACCAGGACTAAACTGGGACTAAACCAGGACTAAACCAGGACTAAACCAGGGCTAAACTGGGACTAAACCAGGACTAAACTGGGACTAAACCAGGACTAAACCAGGACTAAACCAGGGCTAAACTAGGACTAAACCAGGACTAAACTGGGACTAAACCACAGCTAAACTAGAGCTAAACCAGGACTAAACCAGGACTAAACTAGGACTAAACCAGGAACTAAACCAGGGCTAAACCAGGACTAAACCAGGACTAAACCAGGACTAAACCAGGACTAAACTGGGACTAAACCAGGACTAAACTGGGACTAAACCAGGACTAAACCAGGACTAAACCAGGGCTAAACTGGGACTAAACCAGGAACTAAACCAGGACTAAACCAGGACTAAACCAGGACTAAACTGGGACTAAACCACAGCTAAACTAGAGCTAAACCAGGACTAAACCAGGACTAAACTAGGACTAAACCAGGGCTAAACTGGGACTAAACCAGGAACTAAACCAGGACTAAACCAGGACTAAACCAGGACTAAACCAGGGCTAAACCAGGACTAAACCAGGACTAAACCAGGACTAAACCAGGGCTAAACCAGGACCATGGACCACTATGAACCTCCTGGACACACAGACATAAATCCACATGAGCACAGCCATTTAATGTTGAAAACCACATTCTATTGTCTAAAGAAACTGTATTTTATTATTATTATTTTATTATCGTGGTGGTATCAGAGTCAGTATTGAGCCCAGAGTCTCATTTTTAGCATCATGACAAACACTACACTGTATCCCGCTGATTTATGGGACTGAAAATATATCTAGAGCAGACTTCAGCCGCGCTCAGATAACGTCACGTCTTTGCTCTGGTGTTGATTCATGGGCTTCAGGCAGATGATTCCTTCCTGAACAACGGAGCTCATCTGATATCGGAAGCTACGCAGCGTTGGGCCCATCGGCTGTTTATATAAATGGACATAGCTAACCTGCTAGCGTCCGCGTTCCAAGTTAGCATGGACGCGCCACAATCATACTGCGTCTCTGTAAAATGTTCATATTAACCCTCTACATGATCCTGGGGTTAATTTTTTTGAGTTATTTGGAGTTTATTTTTTAAAGTTTTTTTTTTTTTTTTAGTTTTTTTTTTAGTTAGTTAGTTATTTTTATTATTATTATTTTTGTTATTTTGAGGTTGTTGTTTTTGAGTTTTTTTTCTTATTTATTTATTTATTTGTTATTTTGATTTTTTTAAGTTGTTTTTTTATTGTTTTTGTTTTTTTTTAGTTAGTTAGTTTTATTATTATTATTTTTGTTATTTTCTTATTTATTTATTTGTTATTTTGAGTTTTTTGTTTGTTTTTTTATTGTTTGTTTTTTTTTTAGTTAATTTGAGCAGTTTTTTTTTTCGTTTTTTTTTTTATCTGTCCTCTCTCTGTCTCTGCTGCTTCAGACTCATTCTGGTCTTAAATGTTCGTATTAACCCTCTACATGATCCTGGGGTTTTTATTTCACTATTGTGTCTGTAAATCAAGATATGAACATTAATAACAGACAAATCAGGCGCTTCTTTCCCCGACGTCGCTCCTGTTAGCGTTAGCAACAGGCTATCAGAGTGAGGAGAATCTAGCACCGTCGCTATGAAAATTAAACAAATCAAAACAAAATATTACATCTTTTGAATGAGCGAAACATCACAAACGGGAAGCTGCGACTCAGGAATCGGTTGCGTTCGTGTTCGGGAATTAGACATGTCGTAATTCCGGATGTTGGGAAGAAAAAGGAAGAATAATATCAGTCTGTATTTGAGTAGTTTCGTTATGCTACTCAAATACAAACTGATATTAGCTATAAGCGCAGGCAGAAAGGGGCGTTACCTTCAACAGCCTCGCTCCTGATTGGCTCTTTGGTTGCTATGATACTCACAGTAAATTAGCCGCTATAACTGCTAGCCACGATGAGCTTCATTTGGAGCTCATTCACTCAGTCTGTGGTTGGGCCTGATTAGCATTTGAATAAGAAACCGGGAGTGGTTCTCGCGTTGTGGCGTCCTTAAGCAAGACACTTCAGACGTCCAGACGGGCAGCCACGTTTCCCTCAGTCCACCCCGGGGCAGCTGTGGCTCTAAAAGCGGGCGGTTTAATCTGAAATAGTCACATTATCCATCAGTAATGACAGCGCGCTCGAGAGAAGGTGATCTGAGCTAATCTGGTTTCATAAATGTCGGCCATAATCCCAGTTTGACTCAGATCATGATCAGGGAACGTCAGAGCGAAGGACGTAAGATGCTAACGCTAATGCAGCTATAAACAAAACAGAAATGAAGATTATTTAAAACACAAATTGTATAAAAATGTATAAAACATGTTTGCTTATGTTAGTTTTTTGGGAGAATGTGGGCAAAGTGCAAGAAATACATTAATTATACAAATCTGATTGCAAGTAAATGCTCTGCTAACATTGCTAACACTGCTAACATTGCTAACTAGCCTCTTACTTCTTGCTTTTGCTGTTGGCTGAAGTGACTCAAACGTTGGAGCATTCGGTTGTTTCATAGCTGTAATGTTGTTGGTTCAAATCCAAAGTGAAATCAAACTGTTGCTGTGTCCTTGGGCAAAACACTTCACGTTCTGTACCTTCCTTGTGTGAATGTGTTTGTGATTGGTGTTTGGAGAAGCTATTGCTCTTATAGCTTTAAGGTTAGCGGTTCAAGTCCCGCCCTAAATGTTTTTTCGCTGCATAAATTTGACCCCGGATTACAAAGATTTAAAATGGGCCGGAGTCAAGTTAATAAATTCTGCAAAAAAAGGTCAAAACTGTTCCGTATCTGTGGGTTCTGATTTCTAGCTAGCTTTTTCCATTGTTGTTCTATTAAAATGAAACAACAATGTCAACTGTAACGCATTTTGGGAGACTAAAAACTCCATCAACGCGTAAACAAAACGAAAAAACCAGCCCGTGCGAGACCAAAACATCTGCTGTGGAAACGTACCGCAGCCGTATGCTAGCTTAAGCTGCCCGTGACCCTGCTTGCGTCGCTGTCCTTTCAGCACCACTGCAGCAGAACTCCTCTTCCTCTTCCCCGCTAACAGAGCTAACACCTTTAAATGACTTTCACAGCGGCGCCTCCAAACTGTCTCTATGTTCGCCACGTATGTTTACTCTCCACCGGACGATAATTGGCTCTTGCTCAGCACTTTCTCTGGTCTTTTAACGAGAGCAGCAGTGGATCAAATATGTATGAAGGAAAGTTAAAGTCATTCTGGTGATGACTGTGCGTCTGTGGGAGGCTCCGCTCTGATCGGATTAATGTGTTTTCCATTTGTTTGTTTTTCGATTGCGCGGTGATGGCTGGTTGGGAATGCCCGCTCGTCTGGTGTCGGGCGCTAAGTGGGGCTGGGCTCAGAGTCTGGAATGATCCGTGTGTATTTTTTTTTGCGGAGAGGGGCGTGAGTGCGGTCACTGCTCCCTCCAGTATCTGTCTGTCGTGATAAATACTATATGTGCTTATCGTTCGGTTTACGACACGTGGAACTGTACTTTTAGGGATCGGTATTTATCGTACGGACTTTTTCTTTGCGCTAATGAGAGAAGTTTGGTTATTTTTCTGTATTATAATGAGATTTGAGCTGTAGTGTGTTAATATTTACATAAAAACTGAAATTAATATTATTCAAATACTATAAAATTGTGTGACAGGTTTGTTTATGTTAGTTTTATGGAGAATGTGGGCAAAGTACAAGAAATAAATACATACAATACCAAATGCTATGCTAATTATGCTAACATTGCTAACATTGCTTGTACTAGTGGGAAAAGTGTGTTTATTTTTCTGCACTATAATGAGATTTGAGCTGTAGCGTGTTAATATATTCATTTAAAAAAAAAGAATATTACTGAAAACACAATTTGTATAAAATTGTGTAAAATATTTCATTAATTTCATTTATTTATTTATTTTGAGCACATGTATGAGGTACATTTAATGCACTTTTCACATTTTTTTTTCTTATTTAAGCTCGAAAAGGAGCGAGAAACAGAAAACGTATTAAATCCCGCCCCTTTCTTCCATTAGGACAGAAATTAAATGTTTTGTTTGAGCTTTTTATTCACCTGTAAGACGGGTTTACTTACGTTAGTTTTATGGAGAATGTGGGCAAAGTACAAGAATTCCTACTTATAAATAGGTAAACACATTTATTATACACATTTGATTGTAACTAAATGCTATGCTAATTATGCTAACATTGCTAACATTACTTGTACTACTGGGAAAAAAGTTTTATTTTTTTTTAAGTGTTGAGTAAATCACTTCTCTGACTCATTATAGACACAAACTCACTCTTAAGTTTGAGGTTTTTTTACTATTTTGTACATTTAAAATACTTTTTGGAGGATAATTCTGCCTCATTATCGTTTATCGTCTGTATTTACTTCATCAATACTTCATTTAGGCTCAAACGGCGCCGTCCAATCAGATTTGTTTATTTCAGTGACGGAGGTGATTTGAAACGAAGGAGCTCATTGGTCGTCCATCATTTTGAATCAAATCTCATCTCTCTCACCTCAGAGTTTAACAGTTTAATGCTTCGCTCTTTGATTCTGCAGAAATTTGTGATGTTTTTCAGTAAAGATCAGATCAGTTTGGAGAATATTTGGACTTTTTAGCGTATGAGCTATCGGCCTTAAAGCTCCTGCAGAGGCCGATAGTTTGTTTTGGTCGCTCTGCTGCATAAAGAGCACACACAAACCTTTATTTTAACACTTTAATATGAAGAGATGCACTAAACACGACCACACACAGCTCTGTTATAGGTTTGTGTTTAAAAAAAAAGGGCTCGGGGGAAAGTTAATCGTAACTTTAAATGTCATAATTTGGGGAAAATCATCAAAATCGACCACGAAATCTCAATCTCTACAGTATTTTTCAGTCCTCTGTGCTATTTTTTCCTCATAATCCGCCATATTTGTTTTTATACAGTTGGTCAATGCTTGTCCCTGATTGGCTAACCCACCTGTCAATCACACACTGAACTTGAGATTCACCGGACTCACATTTTCGTAAAGTATTGACGGAGTGTGTACTCTGGATTCCGCTAAACTTCGATGGGAAACTACTGGGAATAGTGCAGTACCGCAGTGCGCCAGCAGAGGGTCTAGCGCAAAGTGCCATTGCGTCCTTGGGCAAGACACTTCCCCAATTTACCTCGTACAGATGTGACATTTGTACGAGCCGACGGATTAGATTTTGACGGTCATGTGCGTGTAAAAATGCGCGTTAGCTTACATTTCGTTTCTCTCTCTCAGGTCCTAAACTCTTTGTGTCCAGTCGACGCCGTTCCGCTGACTTTTTACATGGCGTTTGTCCCGTTGCTGCTGAGTCGGGATGCGTCACGCCGTCTTATCGTAAAGGAGACGGGTTGCCGGGTTCGAATGACGCTGACTGCTCATGAGCGCCAATGTGGAGTTTCTTTCTTTGACGAGTGTTTTGTCACGGTGATAATGGAAGGGGGATTTTCAGTCGGGCTTTGTGACGCTGTGGAAGTGTAAACAGGACTGAAGGGCAACTCGGTGTTTAATGGCCACGATAAGGCTGCAGTTATTCTGATGATAAATGAACCTCTGCTGAGAATGAAATATCTCGTCTCTACAGGGTTTTTTAAACACATAAAACTCGCTAATTGTACATTTTGAACCTTTACAAACATGTTCTGAAATGCATGAGGTATTAGACATAGACTGTTTGTATAAATGGACAGAGCTAACCTGCTAACCGCCGCGTACCAAACAGGAAGTGATCATGTCGCACTTCCTGCTCCATCGACTCTGGCTCCAATTCACTTTGTATTGAAAAACTGTGTCCTCTCTCTGTCTCTGCTGCTTCAGACTCATTTTGGTCTTAAATGTTCGTATTAACCCTCTACATGATCCTGGGGTTTATTTTTTTTATTTTGATTGTGTTTGTTTTTTTGTTATTTTTAGTTTATTATTATTATTATTTTATTTTTGTTATTTTGAGGTTGTTGGGGGTTTTTTTTAGTTTATTTTCTTAATTTTTTTTGTTATCTTGAAGTTTTTTTGTTTGTTTTTTAGTTATATTGAGTTGTGTTTTTTTATTGAGTTGTGGTTTTTTTTTTCATTTTGAGTACGTTTTTTAAAATAAATTTTTTTTTGTTATTTTGAGTTTGTTTATTTTCTTTATTTTTGTTATCTTGAATTTTTTTCGGGGTTTTTTTTTTTTAGTTATTTTGACTTTTTCTTTTTTTGTTTGTTTGGGTTTTGTTTGTTTGTTTGTTTGTTTTTTTTGGGGGGGGGGTCATTTTGATTTTATTTATACTTTTTTTTTTTAACTGTCCCCTCTCTCTGTCTCTGCTGCTTCAGACTCATTCTGGTCTTAAATGTTCGTATTAACCCTCTACATGATCCTGGGGTTTTTATTTCAATATTGTGTCTGTAAATCAAGATATGAACATTAATAACAGACAAATCAGGTCCTTCTTTCCCCGAGGTCGCTCCTGTTAGCGTTAGCAACAGGTTTGATTGACAGCGTTGCTAAGCTCTCGCTCCCTGCTAAACCAGTGGTTCCCTTCAACATCCTCACTCCTGATTGGCTCTTTGGTTGAAGCTGTGGTGACGTCAGACTCACTTCTTTACACAGTCTGTGGCGTTAGATCAAACCGTGAGCTAACGCGGTGACGGCTGCTTTGAACATATGTAAATGAGCAGATTTAATATATAATTTATAATAAGAAACGATCAAAACGCTGCAAAAAGATGTTAGGAAAAAATGTACAGAGTCATTTTTCAAAATAAATGTCCAGTTCCGCAATTTTCTTCAATAGTTTTTTGATTATTTTGACATTCAGACATAATTTTGATCATAACGCACCTGTACACATATTTAGAAGGTTTGTGATATTTATAACTGATGACAGAATAGTGTGTTTTTACGTCTACTAGAGTTGCCAAAAGTATCGAAAATCACATACGAATCGATGCTAAAATTAAAATTTAAACTAAATTAATCGGAGCAGGTATCGATACTGGAAAAAGTCACATTAACACGACAAAATTTGAGTTTTCCTGAACAGTTTTGGTGTCATTTTGCGCTTCATGCTAACGCACAGGAAGTAGTATTTTCTTGAGTCGCTCTGGACAAACTATGAAAGAAAATCCGGTGCTTTTATTTTGTATCTAAAGAACCATTTTAAAATCTTCCCCGTGGTATCGTAATCGGTATCAAGAGAACTTTTAGTATCACGACGGCGCTGATGTTTACGTTAGCATTAGCCAAAAAGTGAAGGAGACGGACGCACCGCTAATGTTTCTCAAGTAAATTTGCATCGATCACATAATTCATATTTGCTCAGAGGGATTGAAAAGAACCCCCTGAAAACAGACGGGAAATGCCCTCCTCCTCCACCCCCGACACCACCCCCTCGCACCGCTCCCACCGCTCCGCCGCCGCCGCCCCTCCCACCGCCAGCGCGTTTTAAGCCTCTTATTCTCCGGCTTTTAAAGGTTCTATATTACACAAAATGGACTCTTGTGAGTTTAATCCGTGTTCTAACGCTGCTTCCTCCTCAAAAAAACAGACCTGGAGTTGTGTTTCGCTTCATTCCGTCTCCATCTCCAAACCTCAAAACGCTCCGCTCCACCTTGCGATGTCATGAAGTGGCAGTTTTTCAAGTTAAAAATCGACCTTTTACCTTTAACTTTCCAGATTTGCTGAAATGATCCAAATGATTGTAGAATTTAAAAGGTGAGGTGGAGTTTAAAAACACAGCGGAGCACTTCCTGTATGACACATGATGACATCACAAGGTGGGACAGAGCGTTTTTTCTGTTATAAATCTGCAGGTTTGTTTGTGCGTTTGTGCGTTAAAAGTGTGAGAATGAAACAAAACACAACTCCAGGTCTGTTTGTGACGAGGAAACGACATTAGAACAGATCAGAAAACAGCTTTTTCAGTTCTGATACCGATTCTGATCCGCCGATACCCGATACCGACCGATTCCAGGGCTGATATCTGTCCCTCGAGTCACTACAGAACAGCTTTGTGTAAATTTTCCGGGACAGAGGAGTAAACCGTCTTATTCTCTAAAGTCCAGTAGCGTCAGGAGTGAGTGTGAGAGCTGGAAACAGGCCATGCGCTCAAGAGGGAACCGTCCCTTTAACGTCCATCGACCAATCAGACGGGGGAATACTGGGAGCAGGGTGTCCTTGGGAACGACCTTGCAGATGGGCCCGGAGACGGACAGGGTTGGAGGGGGTTGGGGAGGGGGATGCGTGACTGTAGGGAAGAGGAAGAAGAAGAAGAAGAAGAAGAAGAAGAAGAAGAAGAAGAAGAGGAAATGCTGATATGATAAAACACATAAGACAATATCACACGTCGTCTTTGTCCTTTTGGCGTTTCTGATTTGTTTTTTTTAGCAGCAGAGCGCGTTGTCGTCGGGGGCGGATCACACGGAGCCTGATATTGATTTTGCATAGGTTTACCCTGTGTCCTTTTTAACCCTTTACGTAGACGGCGAGGACACGCACGGCCCGGTCCAGCTGCTTACAGACCTCCACGGCGAGTAAAATAATCCATCAGAACAGTTCTCCAGTCTCAGTCTCGTTTGTGTTTTATCGTTTTAAAAGTGTATATAAGTAAAATATATAAACAAACTCCAAAACACGCTTTGTAAGAGTGATTATTATTAAATTAAAATGTAAAAAAACGTTAAATATGTTCAAATTCTCAATCCAGAAGCCAAATTGTATCTGTTTAAAATGTTTTCCAGAAATGTCACTGTACAAAAGAAATGATTATTTGACTAATCGACGTTTAAAACCTTTAAATCAGCCGCGTTGTGCTTGTGTCTTTATGGTTCTCATCTCTGTGGATCATTCTTTTATAATTTACACATTTTAAATCACAATATTCATCTAAAACGACGTAATAAAAGAAACAAATCCAGCTGAGTTTAAGTTAGAAAACTGTGGTGTCCAATAGGAGCTGACGTCGCCGTAAACGTCATGACGATAAAGAGTTGTGTAGCTGTGGCGCCCCCTGTGGACAGAGGCACGTCACACTAGAGCAGCACGTTTTTAAAAATAAGTGCTGAAATGACGACGCGATGTTGCAGAATCCTACGAGTATCAACGATTAAGAAAATAAAACTGGAGAAGGAAGAGCGGACGGCACAGGGGGCGTGGCACAGTGGGAGGTGAAAACAGGGATTTATCGACAAAATGGCGTCTTGGAAATAGTGGATTAAAGATTAAACTCAAACATGAATCCCTAGTTTTGTTTTTTCTTGTTTTTTTTTCTCTTTCTGTATAATCTGTCTGTTCTGACTTTAAACAAATGTTGTATAACTTTATTATTAATTTAAAAAAAATAAAAAATAAAAAAAATAATAAAAAAACTTCACCCCAAAATTACGAAATAAAAAAAAAAAAACTTCACCCCAAAATTACAAAATAAAACAAAAATAAAAAAAAAAAAAACTTCAGAGGCTCAACAAAAAGAAACGACTAGAACATGTTTAACTCTACAGCGGCGGACGCTCTCGCCGCCGTTAGACTCGTGGTCGTGGACTTTCTGTTACCGTTTCTTCCCGTCAGTTACTTGATGCGTCAAAGGAAAAATAAGGATGGATGTGTAAAATAGAGGAAGTCGTGTGAAAAAAAAAGGCAAACGTACAGACTGAAACTTCATTTAACAGGATTTTTACGGTTAAAAAATGATGATGTTCGATAATGTGCTCAGTCCTTAAAGGGTTAAAGATCTGAACATTTTGCAGAATAAGTTTGATTTAATAACTGTCGTGTTTAAATTGTCTGAAAAGGCGTCGTGTCTGTGCTGTTAATGAAAAATGAAAGCATAAAGGTTTATACAACTGCACAACTGATGACATCACGAGGTGGAGCAGAGCGTTTTGAGCTTTGTCGATGTAACAGAATGAAACAAAACACGAGTCCAGGTCTGTTTTTGACGCGATAACCACATTATACGATGGTTTCAACCTCACGCGGCTCCATTTTGCGTGATGTAGAACCTTTATCGTCCATTTCCTGAGTGTATTTTTGCATATTCTGCTAGTTCCTGATGTAGCCGTTCAAGTCCTTACGTAACGTGAGAGACGGGCCCTGCTGTCAGTTTAATCTGAGTGAGTGACGTGTGAGGAGCAGAGGAGCAGAAGGACCTTCAATCCTCTTAGCGTCTCCTACTACCTGCCCACTTTAGCTCTGCCGCCAGCATTGTTCCCAAACCCGGAGGAACGAGTTTAGAGGAATGAAGAATGTACACGGAATTGTACACGGAATTACGTCGTTTAAATATGTCGGACAAGACGCAAAACAAACTCCTGTGAGGTTTAAGTCATGATCTAATCCTGTTTCCTCCTCAAAAACAGAGCTGGAGTTGTGTTTTGTTTCATTTATTATTAGTCTGTTTCATCTCCAAAGCTCAAAACGCTCTGTTCCACTTTGTGATGTCATAAAGTGATAGTTTTTCAAAGTGAACAGCTCCTTTTACCTTTAGTTCAGTCAAAATTTGCGATTCCAGAGACTGAAATGATCCAAATGATTCTATAAATGAAGGTGTGTGGAGTTTAAAAACACAGTGGAGCACTTCCTGTGTCGCCACACGATGACATCACAAGGTGGAACAGAGCGTTTTCAATTTGAGAGAAGAACTCAGACTAAATCTGCAGAAACAAAACACAACTCCAGGTCTGTGTGTGACGAGGAAACGACATCAGAACAGATCAGAGAATAGAGTAAAATGGGAGGAGAAAGGAGAGAGGAGGGAGGAAGGAGGAGGGAGGAGGTAGGAGATAGGAGGGAGGAGAGAGGAGGTAGGAGATAGGAGGGAAGAGATAGGAGGGAGGAGATAGGAGGAAGGAGAAAGGAGGTAGGAGATAGGAGGGAGGAGGTAGGAGATAGGAGGGAGGAGATAGGAGGGAGGAGGTAGGAGATAGGAGGGAGGAGATAGGAGGGAGGAGATAGGAGGGAGGAGAAAGGAGGTAGGAGATAGGAGGGAGGAGGGAGGAGATAGGAGGGAGGAGGTAGGAGATAGGAGGGAGGAGATAGGAGGGAGGAGATGGGGGGAGGAGATAGGAGGGAGGAGATAGGAGGGAGGAGGTAGGAGATAGGAGGGAGGAGATAGGAGGGAGGAGGGAGGAGATAGGAGGGAGGAGATGGGGGGAGGAGATAGGAGGGAGGAGGTAGGAGATAGGAGGGAGGAGATAGGAGGGAGGAGGGAGGAGATAGGAGGGAGGAGATAGGAGGTAGGAGATAGGAGGGAGGAGAAAGGAGGTAGGAGATAGGAGGGAGGAGGTAGGAGATAGGAGGGAGGAGGTAGGAGATAGGAGGGAGGAGGGAGGAGATAGGAGGGAGGAGATAAGAGGGAGGAGAAAGGAGGTAGGAGATAGGAGGGAGGAGGTAGGAGATAGGAGGGAGGAGGTAGGAGATAGGAGGGAGGAGATAGGAGATAGGAGGGAGGAGGTAGGAGATAGGAGGGAGGAGATAGGAGGGAGGAGGTAGGAGGGTAAATATTGATTGTGGGTTGGAGGCTTCAGATTCCTCAGTTGATTATTCGTAAATTGGTTTAAATCTGAACCGACTCGTCGGTTAAACGTTTTCACAAACAGCGTCCACATCGTCGCTTTTACACGAGGATGAGACGAGACGTTTTTCCAAAGATGTGGATTTGTCGTATTGTTCTCGTCTCTGTTCACAGCTCAGACACTAACACGTCCACGACATTTACACATTTAACACAAGACGGAGGCGGAAAAACCAACGCAAGAGTCTCAGGGATTTAAGGACAAGTTTGGAGAGATTTAAATTATATACGACCAGTTTAATGTGGAGTCATTTGACCCGGAAGTGCTCCCATGATCACTTCCTGTTTGGAGCGCGGTGGCTAGCAGGTTAGCTCTGTGCATTTATACACACAATCTATGATACGATAAATGATAGACGGCTCCCTCTTGTGGCAAAAAAATGAAATTTCCCGATCAATATTTTCAAACCCAAAACAAAATCAAAGTAAAAGTCTTTAGTTCTCAAATTAATTTTTCACTCTCATTAAAAAAATAATAATAATTTGAAGTTTTTAAAAAA